>NC_087187.1:6735000-6745000 GCF_035594125.1 Scylla paramamosain
GAGAGAGAGAGAGAGAGAGAGAGAGAGAGAGAGAGAGAGAACGAAAAAAAAGACACACGAGAATATAAGAACGAAAAATTAAAGCAAAACACACAGATGCACAAGTAAAGGCCTTAAGAATAACTAAACAAGAAAAATAAATAGAGGAGTAACAGAAAAATAAAAATAAACAATGGAAGTAAATTCAAGAGCCACGTATAGTAAGCAGAGCAAATAGACTTACTTTATGGATACGTACTTCTGTGTATGCATGTATGAATGTGTAAATGTATACTCATATATGCATGTATTGAATGAAAAATACACCGAAGTAGACCAAAGTAACTATTCAAAGCAATAAGTAATGGAGAAATTATGTCCACGAGAGAGAGAGAGAGAGAGAGAGAGAGAGAGAGAGAGAGAGAGAGAGAGAGAGAGAGAGAGAGAGAGAGAGAGAGAGAGAGAGAGAGAGAGAGAGAGAGAGAGAGAGAGAGAGAGAGAGAGAGAGAGAGAGAGAGAGAGAGAGAGAGAGAGAGCAGGATATGAAAAGGGAAATATGCCTATAATCTTCCTAATAAAAAAGAATAATACGGATAATACGTGACACACGAGATAAAGAAAAGGAGGAGGAGGAGGAGGAGGAGGAGGAGGAGGAGGAGGAGGAGGAGGAGGAGGAGGAGGAGGAGGAAGGAAGGAAAGCATAAAGTAAAACGGAAGGGCAACAGGAAGAACTGAAAAAAGAAAAAGGCAGATGCATCAGAAAGATGATGCAGAGCAGCAGCAGCAGCAGCAGCAGCAGCAGTAGCAGGAGGAGGAGGAGGAGGAGGAGGAGGAAAGACTGAAATATCATAGAAGGATTTAAGAATTCTTTTACTGTAACTGTGTCAGGTGAGTGGCGGGTGAGAGTCTTCATTTCACATCTCTCTCTCTCTCTCTCTCTCTCTCTCTCTCTCTCTCTCTCTCTCTCTCTCTCTCTCTCTCTCTCACTAATCCAGCTCACATTCCCTTTCTTTCCCTTTCATTTAGCTCACCTTCATCTCTTTGATCCCTTACTTTATCTGACATTCCTTGCATCTACCTGCATTACTGTCTCTTCTTTACGTCCCCATTATTTAGCGTCACTCATCCCTTCCACCGTGCACTTCTTCGCTCGTCAATATCCTTCTTCATTTATCCTCAATATATATTTCCTATTTAAATGTCATGTGTCCTTTACTGACAATGCATCTGTTCTCATCACCCTCCTCCTCCTCATCCTCATCCTCCTTTTCCTCCTTCAATCTCGTGTCTTCCTCACTAAGGCATCAGGTGTGAAAACAATTGGTGACAGGTACATCTTTCATCCCCTCGTCACGTCCTCCTCACAAAAGGCTCCACGTCCCGCCCCTGACACATAAATATTTGGCAGCGCGTGCAATACGATACCAGTCAGGAACACTGATTATGTGTTGCAAGTCTGTCCATCCACTCACTCATTCACTCACTCACTCACTCACTCATGCACTCTGTCTCTCGCACGCCCGAGTCATTCTCTCATCTGTTCGCTCGTTCTCATTCATTGTGCGATGTTGTTGTTGTTGTTGTTGTTGATGATGATAATTTTGTTATTGTTGCTGCTGATGATGTTCTTGATATCAAAACTGTATTCCTATTATTGTTACTGGTCTTTACCACTACTACTACTACTACTACTACTACTACAACCACTAATACTTATTACTTCTAATGACAACACTTATTAATACTACCAATGTTCCAACTATTACTATCACTTCCTCTTATGCTCCTACTACTAGTACAACAACAACAACAACAACAACAACAACAACAACAACAAAAACAACAATAACAACAACAACAAAAACAACAACAACAACAACTACTACTACTACTACAACTACTACTACTACTACTACTACTGATGCTACAGCTACTCTTACTGTTACCACCACCACCCCTAGTACGAGTATTAGTACAAGCAGACGCAAAGCAGATGAGAGCACTATTACAATCACCACTATTCCCACCACCACCATCACCACCACCACCACTACTACCACCACTACAATCTCTCCCAAGCATTGAGGGGCCATGAGCCGCCTAAACTGTCTCCCGGGGCACGTAAGGGCGAAGGAAGCGTTACTAAGGGCGCGGCAGAGGAACCTTATCGACAAGCCCAGAGAAAGCAAGTCCCCAAAGCAGTGCCATTACGTGTGTGTGTGTGTGTGTGTGTGTGTGTGTGTGTGTGTGTGTGTGTGTGTGTGTGTGTGTGTGTGTGTGTGTGTGTGTGTGTGTGTGTGTGTGTGTGTGTGTGTGTGTGTGTGTGTGTGTACATTAATCCCCCCACAATCCCCACCATGAAAGCTCCATAATGCCTCGTCTTACTTTATTTTCCTTCATTCTCCTCTTTCTTTTTTTTTTCTTTTTTATTCTTTTCATTTCCTTCTTTTTTATTCTCCTTTTTTTCGTTCTTCTCCTTTGTCAATTGTTTGTGTCTCTAGTTCAACCTCTTTTTCATTATACGCTTATGCATGTTCTCGTTTTTTATTACTTTTCATCTGACCCTCTCTCTCTCTCTCTCTCTCTCTCTCTCTCTCTCTCTCTCTCTCTCTCTCTCTCTCTCTCTCTCTCTCTCTCTCTTTGGTATTTCATTTTCTTCTGTTCTGGAACAAAGAGTGTGCGGTCTGTTTTTTCGTGAAATTTTCTCTCTCTCTCTCTCTCTCTCTCTCTCTCTCTCTCTCTCTCTCTCTCTCTCTCTCTCTCTCTCTCTCTCTCTCTCTCTCTCTCTCTCTCTCTCTTATTACATTTTCTCCTAGCTTTAACTTTGGGACAAAATGTGTGAGGTCTGCTCCTCTAAGTAATTCTCTCTCTCTCTCTCTCTCTCTCTCTCTCTCTCTCTCTCTCTCTCTCTCTCTCTCTCTCTCTCTCTCTCTCTCTCTCTCTAATACACTACCGCTCAGTTGCCTCTTTTCATGCATAAATTTGCCCCGAATATTAAAGGTTCCAGAAACTGTATAGACACTTCGCTCAAACTAACGCGAATATGTGAACGAATCCAGTTAAAACCGTACGAGGATAATTGAAAACCTGTTGGTGCCCGGCGTATGTGATCTTGGCTGATGTTGTTGTTGTTGTTGTTGTTGTTGGGTTGTTGTGTTGTTGTCTCGTCTGTTAGTAGTAGTAGTAGTAGTAGTAGTAGTAGTAGTAGTAGTAGTAGTAGTAGAAGATATGTTGCAGTTGATTTATGTAGTGTTTCTGGTATTGTTCTAGTAACCACATACGTATTTGTTTAGTTAGCTGTTGTTGTTGTTGAAATGTCTTTGTTCTTGGTGTTGGTTGTAATTAAAGATTATTTTTGTAAAAGAAAATCTGCAAGAACAAAAATCAGTGCAATTACTGACGAAAAATAAATATATAACTGAGAACACCAAAGGCCAGGCAAGGGAAGGAGTGTGTTTAGTGAGACGAGAGAGAGAATGACAGCAAGAGAAAACGAGGGAGTGATGAAAAAGGAAAGTGTGGAGAGAAATAGTTAAGAGAAGGAAAACACTAAAGTTAAAACAACTTCACGAAGAAGGAAATTTAGGAGAGATAAAAAGAAAGGAAGAGAAAATAGAGGAAAGAAAAGAAACAATAGTAGACATATAACCTCTGGCAAAGCTGAGTCTACCTCAAAAACAAATAAGTATAAACAAAAGAAAGCGAAAAAATAAATACACTTACAAATCTAACAAATACAAAAATCACTGGCTTAAATTAACATATGAGAAACAATGAACAAACCAAAAATTAAGGAAAGATAAATAGAAGGGAAAAAAGAAAAAAAGGAAGAAAGAAAAAAACATGAAAAGTAATATACAAAGTAATTAATGAACTAATTATTAATGAAAGAAACGAAACAAAGAAACAAACAAGTATATAAACAAATAAATATACAAACAAACATAAATAAACAAACAGACAAACAAACAAGTGAACAAACACACATCTCATATTAACAAATCAAGTCGTGACATTTTCAACACACAAAATATAATACAAAGAAAAGAAAAGAAAAAAAAATGGCGTGTGTTGCATATTCATTTTCTTGCTGTCATATTCCGCCCCGCGCCGCGCAGGGCTCTCTTCGCGAGTGTCCGGCGCGGGGCGGGTGTTGGCTACTGCCCCGCGCCAGCCCCCCCACAAGAAAAAAAAATAATGGAAATTGAATAACAGAATGTGACGTTATGCTGCGACCTTTCTGTCTCTTTGTCTGTGTCTCTGTGTGTGTGTCTGTGTGTGTACGTATATATATGTATGTATGTATGTATGTATGTATGTATGTATGTATGTATATATGTATATGTGAGTGGGAGTTATTATCTCTCTCTCTCTCTCTCTCTCTCTCTCTCTCTCTCTCTCTCTCTCTCTCTCTCTCTCTCTCTCTCTCTCTCTCTCTCTCTCTGCCTATCTTATTTTATTCTTATATTTTTTCGCTTTTATTTTGTTTCTCCCCGCCTTTCTGCCTGTTATCAGAGATAGTCAGTTGACCAATATTCTCTCTCTCTCTCTCTCTCTCTCTCTCTCTCTCTCTCTCTCTCTCTCTCTCTCTCTCTCTCTCTCTCTCTCTCTCTCTCTCTCTCTCTCTCTCTCTCTCTCTCTAACTGTTATTTATCATTCTATATTTTTCTGCATAGCTTCCTATTCGTTATCAGAGATTGTCAGTTAACCAATTCTCTCTCTCTCTCTCTCTCTCTCTCTCTCTCTCTCTCTCTCTCTCTCTCTCTCTCTCTCTCTCTCTCTCTCTCTCTCTCTCTCAGTTTTGCCACCGTGCCAGTAAAACGCTGCTAAATCTGAGAGGACAAAAGGTGAACGGTGGAGCGTCGCGCAGGAGGGAGAGGAGAGGAAAAGGAGAGGAAAAGGAGTGGTAAAGGAGGAGGAGAAAGGGCTATGACAAGAAGGAAGAAGCAAAGAGAGGAAGAGGGGGAAAGGTGGGAGTAAATGGATAGAAAGAGAGGGTTTAGACAAGAAGGGAGAAACAATGTGAGGTAGAAGAGGAGAGGTGAAAGGAAAAGGAGAGAGAAAGGGTTGTGTCAAGATGGAAGAAGCAAAGGGTGGTTGGAGGGAGGCGAGACAAGAGGAAGAAATGAGAGTAAAAAAGGGAAGAGGGTTATGTCAAAAGAGCAAGAAAAGGTAGAAAGAGAGAGGTGAGAAAGAGGAGAGGTGAGAAAGAGGAGAGGTGAGAGGAAGGTGAGACATGCTATGGCAGAAAAGAAGCAATGAGTAAAAGGATAGGTAAGGAGAGAGCAGGTGTTATGACAAGGAAAAAAACAAATGGAGTCTTTTTGGGAGAAGGAAAGAGATAAAAGAGACTTATGGAGGCAAGTGGGTGGAAGAGTGGGTGTTTTAGGGCGTATATGAAAAAGGGAAAGAAAAAAGAAAATAAGGGAAACTGGAGGAAACCACGAGACCTGTACGTGGCAGTTCCTGTACAAAACACGCCTATTCAAAAATTTCTGGGGTATGTGAGAGAAAGGGAAAGATTAGAAACAGGAAGATTTTAAGGAAAAATGTCCATCTTTCTAATGCAAGAGTTAACCAGCACTCACAATAATTCATCCCTTTTTTCTGGCAAATTCTGGAACTCCCTGCCTGCTTCTGTGTTTCCTCCTTTCTATAACTTAAATTTTCCAAGAGGGAGGTTTCAAGACACTTATCCTCTAATTTTGGATGATCTTTTTGACCTTTCTTTTGAGACTGCTATCCAAGTAAGTTTTTTTTTCCTCTTTTGTTGCCCTTACATAGAAAAGAGGAGAGCGAAAAAAGGGAAGTTTAAAAGAAAAGAGGGAAAACAGGAGAAGTGGGAAAATAAGAAGCAAGATAACGATATAGGAAGTAGGGAACACGAAAAAAAAAGAAAGATATCAATCAGGAAATAAAATAAAAAAATAGAGCGTAAAAAAGAAAATTATAAGAATAAGTAACAACAAAAGGAAACAAATATTAGGGAATCAAAATAAAGGGAAGGGTAAAATTATGAAAATAAGAAAACTGGAACAGAGAATATAGAAGGAACAAGAGTAAAGGAAAAGACGAAAATTTAGGGGATAAAAAAAAAAAGAAAAGGAGTTGTATAAGAGACAAAAAAGTAAAAAGGGAAATTAAAACGTTAAAAGTAAACATGGAGATAAGAAAGGAACAAGAGGAAAAAAATAAAAAGAAAACAGGAAGGGAAAAAAGATAATTTAGAAAGCACACGGAAAGGGAGGGAAGAAAATATTAGAAGAACAAGAAAAGAGAAAAGGGAAAAATGAAGATCCAAGAGAAAAAGAGCAAATCCAAAAGGTGAAAAGGGAACATTTTTCATTAATCCTAAAAATGAGGCGCTATCAGAAATTTTTGCTGGAATGAGAGGAAAGAAAAGGCGAATTTCAAGGAACATTGAAGGAAAAGAAAAAGATTATAGGAAAGAAGGGAAGCGGAAAGAGAGAGAGAGAGAGAGAGAGAGAGAGAGAGAGAGAGAGAGAGAGAGAGAGAGAGAGAGAGAGAGAGAGAGAGAGAGAGAGAAATTCCCCAAAAGACATAAGGGAGACTGAGATAAAATGGAAAACGGAATTAGGGTTAATAGAGGAATTTTTGGCCAAGGGAAGATGGGTGTGGGGGAGAGAAAGAGAAAACGGGGAAGCAAAAGGGCACTTCCCGTGATAAGCCAAGCGGTGGGAAGAGAAAAAGAAGGCAAAGGAATTTATATGGACAATACTCAGCCATTGGGAGGAGAAAAGGAGAAGAGGAGGAGGAAAAGTGGATTTTGCAAAGACAAGCAGTAGGAAAAGAAGCTTCAGAGAATCGAAAGACTCTAAAAGGGAAAGCTGGAAGGAAGTAAATAGGGAAGAAGTAGATTCTGTAAAGAGAAAGAGTGGAAAGGATGGAATTTGAGAGTCTGAAAAGAGGATTTTAAAAGGAAAAGAGGAAAGGAGGTGAATAAGGAAGAAGTAGACTTTGCAGAGAAACAAAGTAGAAAAGAAGGAATACGGAGTTGTCAAGAAATATTCTAAATAGGAAAACAAAGAGAAGGTGAATAAGGAGGAAGTAAAATTTTGCAAAGACAGTGAATGAAAAAAAAAGGGGGAATTTGATAGAGTTTAAAAGGAGAATTATTTTTAAAAGAGAAACCGTGAAGGGAATAAATAGGGAAGAAGTAGGTTATGCAAAGACAAGAAAAGGAATATGGAAGCATGCGAAAAAAAATAAAAATAAAATAAAAGGGAAAACAAAGAGATGGTAAAAAGGCAAATTTTGCAAAGACAAGAGGTGGAAAAAATGAGGAATATGAGAGTATGTAAGAGAAGGATTTTAATCAACCCTTCCACTACAATACTAAACAATTAACACCACCAGAATTAATGCATGAAATCTTTATAACCATCTACAAGAAAGAAAGAGATGAAAAGAATAGATTTTGGAATTTCTAGCCTGTTTAAAGACTGAAGGGTGGCTGCAGGACAAGCAAAGATTTCTCAGAGTGATCAGTAAGGAAAGATGTACCAACTAGCGGTCAAAAGACTAAAAGGGAAAGGAAAAAGAGGTTGAATAAGAAAGAGGTATATTTTACAGACAGGACGTGGGAAAAGAAGGAATTTGAAAGGCTTTGAAAAGAGAAGGATTTTAAAACGGAAAGTCGTGAAGGGAGTAAACAGGGAGGAAGTAGATTTTGCAAAGACAGGAACTAGGAAAATAAGGAATCTGAGAGAATTTCAAAGATTTTAAAAGGGAAAGAGAGAAGGTAGTAAATAGAGAAGAAGTAGATTTTCCAAAGACAAGGAGTGGGAAAAAAAAAGTTTGACTGAGTTTCAATGATTAAAAAAGAAAAAAACGAAGTGGTGAGTAAGAAAGTAGATTTTGCAAAGAGGTAAGAAAAAAATGAGTTTGAAAGGAGAAGGATTTCGAAAGACAAAGCGAAGAAGAAAGTAAACAGGGAAGGAGTAGCTTCTCCGCGAAGTATCTAAAGGAGAAGGAATTTGGTAGAAGGAAGAATTTGG
The DNA here is from genome assembly GCF_035594125.1 of Scylla paramamosain. Classification (NCBI taxonomy): domain Eukaryota; kingdom Metazoa; phylum Arthropoda; class Malacostraca; order Decapoda; family Portunidae; genus Scylla; species Scylla paramamosain. The sequence goes on from NC_087187.1 coordinate 6,742,998, forward strand.
AAGGAAAACGAGGAGGAGGATGGCTTCTTGGAGGCACGAGTCGGGTTACGGAGAAGAGAGACAGGAGGCTAAGGGGAAAAATAGTGATTGTGGGATGTAGGAATAAAGGGAGTGGAAAGGAGAGCGCAATGCAAAGAGGGATTTCTGGGGCAAGATGGCGAGTGGAGGAGGGAGAGATGAGAAAGAGAAAGAGAGAGAGAGAGTGAGAGAGGGAGAGAGATAAAAAAAAAAGAAAACGGGTCGAGGGCGAGAGCGGAACTTTGCGTGAAAGGAAGGCATGGAGAAGTAGACAGGCGGAGAAAACCTGCAGATTTATATTAGGAGAGAGAGAGAGAGAGAGAGAGAGAGAGAGAGAGAGAGAGAGAGAGAGAGAGAGAGAGAGAGAGAGAGAGAGAGAGAGAGAGAGAGAGAGAGAGAGAGAGAGAGAGAGAGAGAGAGAGAGAGAGAGAGAGAGAGAGAGAGAGAGAGAGAGAGAGAGAGAGAGAGAGAGAGAGAGAGAGAGAGAGAGAGAGAGAGAGAGAGAGAGAGAGAGAGAGAGAGAGAGAGAGAGAGAGAGAGAGAGAGAGAGAGAGAGAGAGAGAGAGAGAGAGAGAGAGAGAGAGAGAGAGAGAGAGAGAGAGAGAGAGAGAGAGAGAGAGAGAGAGAGGCACTTTGTGTGACAAGAAGATGGAAGAGGAGTGAAGAGAAGAGGTGACCGAGGAAAACTTATAAGGACAAAAGAGAGGGAGGTAAAAGAAGAAGAGGAGGAAAACGAGGAGGAGGAGGAGGAGGAGGAGGAGGAGGAGGAGGAGGAGTTTTGAGAGATAAAAGGTGGAGAAAAGGGAGCAGGAGCAGGTAGGACAGTCTTCAGGGAATATGAGGAAATGGAGGAAAAAAAAATGGTGAGGGAAAAAATACATGGAAAAACGACAGAAATATAAAAGCAGAATAGTCAACATGAAAAATGCACATATAAAAAAGTAAAAGAAAAGAGGAGGATGAGATGTAAAAGAGAAAATAAAAGAAAAAAAGAGAAGAGCAAGAAAAAAAAATTCATATGCCAAAGTAAATGTAAAAAAAAAAAAAAAATACATAAATCACATAGAGAAATAAAAATATAATCACAAAAAAAAGACAATTTTGTAATTAAATATAATGTAATATAATATAACCTTACGTAACAGTCAACTGCCACTATAACAAACACAAACATTACATAACTCTCTTAACGACACAGAAAGCAGACGGAAGTGAGAAATAAAACCATAGGGGGAGCCAAAAAGCGGAGAAGAATACATAAATAAAGAAAATGGAGAGAGGAGGGGAGTAAGGGAGATGAGAGACAGGTACAAGGGGGAGACGGAAGGTTCAAGGTAAGCTGAAAGGGGAGCAAAGGTGTTCAGGTGAGTGACACATAGGATCCTGTCTCCACGTGTCTAATTCACAGGTGAGGTGCAGGGAAGGGTGGTGAAGGTGGTGGTGATGGCTGATATGCTGACTGAACATTGATCGCCAGGCTGGATGACTTGCTGAACTGGTTAGAAGAATTAGATTGACACTTCATCTTTCCACGCACGTGACTTAAATTATCGACTGATTGATAGTTTTTGGAGTGTTTTTTTTTATTATATTGGGTGCTTTTTGGGGGTGTTTTTATTATATTATTGGGTATTTTTGGGGGTGTTCAGATGGTTTTAGGAATGATATAAGACAGTTTTGGGGTGTTTCCGGGAGGTTTTCATAATTTTAGTGGGTGTTTTGGGGCTTCAGATAGTTTAGAGGTGGTATGAGACAGTTTAGAATGTTTTTTTTTTATTATTATTATTTTATTGGGTATTTTTGTGGGTGTTCAGATGGTCTTCGGGGTGATACACGACAGTTTGGGGTGTTTTTATCATCTTACTGCGTGTTTTTGGGGGTGTTCAGACAGTTTTAGGGGTGATATGAGATAGTTTGGGATGTTTTGGGGTGTTTCATGGAATTAAGAAAGTTTTAAGGGGTGTCTTTGGGTTGTTTTCTGGAAA
>NC_087187.1:6752500-6805000 GCF_035594125.1 Scylla paramamosain
TACGAGGAAAAGAACATGTAGGATATATGGACAAAATATGAAAATAATAGAAATTACGAGTTTATAAATACAATTCACTGTTACTGCCAGAGATGATGTGGTGGTGATTTTCGATACAATTACATGAAGAATAATAAAAAAAATGACAAAAGCTTCACATAAAAAAACATGAAATCTCTCTCTCTCTCTCTCTCTCTCTCTCTCTCTCTCTCTCTCTCTCTCTCTCTCTCTCTCTCTCTCTCTCTCTCTCTCTCTCTCCACCTACCCAATCACACACACACACACGAAATACAAAGAAATACATAATTAACTGACTCATTAACGTGCCTCATTACCAATTGAATTTCGTGAAGCAATCATAGATCAAAGCCAATAAAGACACAAGGTCAGCACACACTCAGGGTTAGATGTACCTACAACGCACACAGCAGTACACGTGCAGCTACTGGAGAGACAATATGACCTGCGGCGCTCGAGTTTGTGTTCCAGATGAGAAAGAAAACAGGTAATTCAAACGCAAGGTAAATATGTGTGTACTCACAGTAGAGATCAGGACGAGAATAAGTGTGAAAATAATAGAAACACGAAGGAAGTCAACAGCTGCACATTTTAACAGACATAGGGTGGAGAGAGAGAGAGAGAGAGAGAGAGAGAGAGAGAGAGAGAGAGAGAGAGAGAGAGAGAGAGAGAGAGAGAGAGAGAGAGAGAGAGAGAGAGAGAGAGAGAGAGAGAGAGAGAGAGAGAGAGAGAGAGAGAGAGAGAGAGAGAGAGAGAGAGAGAGAGAGAGAGAGAGAGAGAGAGAGAGAGAGAGAGAGAGAGAGAGAGATTGTGTAGCGTTAAATCAACATGCATACACTTCCTTCCTCTCCCTGTATTATGAAAAATCTTTAAATGTACAAAAAACTTTTAAGAGTCGCGGAGTGTTGGCTTCACCTCACCTGTCCCTCGTGATGACCGGGCGCACACCTCACTCAGCACACCCTTATTACCAACCCTTCAGTAAAGTGGTACCAACTTAATTCTACTCCTGGATGACACTGGAGGGCTATACTGATGTTACGATTATATTCTCATGGTGAAGGAGTTACAAATAATCCTTAGTTACTCATTCAGTCTATCTTTATTACGTCTGTCCTGCCTAACAAGTAGTGACGCATGAGCCTCCAGCATTTCAGTAGCAGTGTATGAGTTGATTCCGTAATGAAGCAACTCCGATACAACAACGCTGCCGTATGGACGTGTTGTTGTGCGGGAAATAAATGCATGAACCAGTCAAAAATATAACACGAACATATTTAAATGCACCATGAAGAGCAATAACAAAATTTCCTTTATACTTTACTAAATAATTTTAAAAAATGGAAAGAATCTCGCTACTGAAGATAATTTTAAAGTAGTATTTCCGCTTAGAATATTTATACCCAGAAAGAAAAGATACTGGAAAATCTGTTGTTTTTTGACGAGCTGATCTGCTTAACTTACATCCTTAATGATGAACGACGCGTGAGAGAACAGGAGAGAAAAGAGTGAAGTACACCATCACAAAAATGCACTGCATCGTGAGTAAAAGAAGAGACTTTGCATATTTTTCCAGCACTGCATAATAATAATAATAATAATAATAATAATAATAATAGTAGTAGTAGTAGTAGTAGTAGTAGTAGTAGTAGTAGTAGTAGTAGTAGTAGCAGTAGTAGTAGTAGTAGTAGTAGTAGTAGTAGTATAGTAGAAGTAGTAGTAGTAGTGAAGATAGTAATGATGATGATTGACAATGATAATAATACTGAGATAAGAAGAAGAGAAACAACAACAACGACAACAACAACAACAACAACAACGACGACGACGACGACGACAACAACAACAACAACAACAACAACAACAACAACAACAACAACAACTACTACTACTACTACTACTGCTACTACTACTACTACTACTACTACTACTACTACTACTACTACTACTACTACTACTATTACTACTACTACTACTACTAAAACAAAACAACAACAACAACAACAACAACAACAAGAGGGAGGCATGGTAATCCTATCAATTGACAAAAATCAGAAGTAGAGAAGAATTAAACTTTTCTTCACAACAATACCAAAAACACCAACAAAACATGGAGAACATGGCGGCTTTCACGACTACAACAACAGTAAAAAGAGGCGCGTGATGCCAAGGGGAAAATAAGAAACATAAAGAGAAACAAAACAAAAAAAAAATCAAGCTTGTTTTCCAGGACATGTATAGAAAAAAGACACATACACAAATAAAAGCAATGAGTTTTCAGTGCGCCAATAAAAATAAGTGGTATTAAGAAAGGACATCAGAAGAGGAAGAAGAAAAAAGGAGGATAACACTTGCTCTCGTTTATAATGTTTACAGAATTGAAAAAAAAAAAAAGTTACAGCAAACATATATGAACAAAAGAAAATAAGGGAAGCTGTAAGAAGCCATCAGGCCTACACGTGGCAGTCCCTGTATGAAACGCACCTACTTATTTCCACCTATCATCCCCATCCATAAATTTGTCTAATCTTCCTTTAAAGCTCCCTAATGACTCAGCACTAGAAACCTGAACATTGAGTCCATTCCATTCACTTACCACTATATCTAAGAACCAATTCCTTCCTATCTCTTTCTTGAACATAAATTTTCCAAGCATGAACCCGTTATTTCTTGTTTTATCTTTACGGACATCGCCTCCAACACTGCAATTCAAGACGTGACATCAAGAAAGATTATCAGAGGAAAAGAAGATTAGCGTTTCATTTCCTGCAATATATTTTCAGAACTATTCAGATTTGAGACGCTTCTTGTGAGTGAAAGAGTCTGCGGAACAACTGGCGAGGGAAGAAGGTAAGAGAGGCAGACAGAAAGTGAGATGAGAGATGGACTTGAGGCGGAGCTGCGAGGAATGAAAGCAAGGGAATATGTAACGAGCTGCAATGCCGGGAGAAGACTTATACATGCCGGGGAGGAGGAGGAGGAGGAGGAGGAGGAGGAGGAGGAGGAGGAGGAGGAGGAGGAGGAGGAGGAGGAGGAGGAGGAGGAGGAGGAGGAGGAGAAGAAGAAGAAGAAGAAGAAGAAGAAGAAGAAGAAGAAGAAGAAGAAGAAGAAGAAGAAGAAGAAGAAGAAGAAGAAGAAGAAGAAGAAGAAGAAGAAGAAGAAGAAGAAGAAGAAGAAGAAGAGAAACAACAACAAAAGGCAGAAACAAGAAGAAGAAGAAGAAGAAGAAGAAGAAGAAGAAGAAGAAGAAGAAGAAGAAGAAGAAGAAGAAGAAGAAGCAGAAGAAGCAGCAGCAGCAACAGCAGCAACCAGCACCACCCTGCAGCACACCACAACACAGCGAGGGAGCTACAGGAAGCTCAAGGCTCATCAATCACCACCACCGCCATTACTGTCTCCGTCACCACCATCATCCCCCTACCTGAAAATTACACGTGTTAATTACTTACCTGTAAATGATCACTCAGCGGGCTTAAAATTAATGTCATACTAATTGACTTTCCCCTAAAATATTATATAGTCATAGGGAATTATGTATAAAGGTTTAATACACGTTGGGGCTTAATGGAAATGAATGGACACAGGCGGCTTTCCCTTGCATTCTTCATGTTTCAGGTTATGAGGCACAGCCGATGCATGACTGGCGAACCAATAACCTCACACACACTCATACTTTGATATCAATAAACGCAATAAATCTATACGAACATGTACTTTTGCAGCAATATGCTCATACAAACGTATACTTCAGCGTTCGTGTACTTAATTAACTGTACACACACACACACACACACACACACACACACACACACACACACACACACACACACACACTTTGCAATAATGAACTGACACAAAGACATGTTTTTTGAAGCAATGAACTAAGATGTATGTACGTATTTTCTAGGCAATAAACTAATACACACACATACATTTTAACCAATAAACCTATACAGCTGTAGATAATATGTGTGCATTTCGTTTTTACCTGGAAAGACCAAGCAGAAACCCAACACATACATGTACACTGAAGCAATACACTCAGCAAAACGATACTTAAATATACGTTTGACACAATAAGCTGATACGGACTCTATGTATTTCAAGAGCATTAGACTTATTATATGCATCACACATCATTTTCAAGCAATAAATTGTAGCTAATACGTCATTTTCCTTCGTGTGTGTGTGTGTGTGTGTGTGTGTGTGTGTGTGTGTGTGTGTGTGTGTGTGTGTGTGTGTGTGTGTGTGTGTTGGGAGAAAGCACGCAAATCATTTCAGTATACAAACGACAACCACATTAACGCTAACGATGCAGCGTTTAAGAAGTGATGTACAACAGTTAATTCTACTCCATCACAGAGACGTGTACTCATTGTGTAGCATTGCAATATTATCTTTATTTTCTTTTTTTTTCGTTCATTTTTCTTAATATTGCCTTCTTTTGCCTTTTCCTTCTTCCACCTATACGTACTCTTCAGCACTTATTCCCTTAACAATTTCCCCTCCTTCTCTCCTTCCTCTCTTAAAGTTCTTGATGTTCTTCTTTCTCCTCTTCATCATTATCATTATTAATTTCTACCGTTTCTCCACCTTCCGTTTCTTTAATTTTTTCTACCTCTCCCTCCTCCTCCTCCTTCCTCGTTCTTTTGCCTCCAGTCTTTATTTCTTCACCTCTTCTACTTGTGCGTCTGTCCCCTCCTCCTCCTTTTACTCTGTTTTTACCTCTTCCTCCATTCCTCCCTCCTCTTTTACTTGTGTCCCTTCCTCTCCTTTCTCCTCCTCACTCCGTAAGTACATAAATACCCACACACACACACACCCACACACACACACACACACACCTTATTTGCCTAAACGACACAACACGCCTAGTCGATTTCCCAGTGGCTTCTTCCCGCGCCTCACATGAATACCACCACCATCACACACCCACCCACGCCCACACACTCACACACACACGTTCATCTCTTGGGCCAGCCACACCCCGACACCACATGAAAGGCAAATAAATGTCGGTAAATAATGGGAATGACTAAGTGTTGGTATTTTTTTGGTGGCGGTGGCAGCGTTAATGGCGCAGATTAAAGCTCCCAGGCTGCCTTTATGGGTGTAAAGGATTAGGAGGTTGTATTTGTTTTAGACCGTGTGGTGGATGAAAGGCAGGCAGGGAGTGAGGTTGTCAGTGTGTGTGTGTGTGTGTGTGTGTGTGTGTGTGTGTGTGTGTGTGTGTGTGTGTGTGTGTGTGTGTGTGTGTGTGTGTGTGTGTGTGTGTGTGTGTGTGTGTGTGTGTGTGTGTGTGTGTGTAAGGATTCTAGTATCGATTTTTTTATGTATTGTACTTATTTTGTCATTTTCTCCTTTTTGTTTTACTACTACTACTACTACTACTACTACTACTACTACTACTACTACCACTACGAGTACTACTATTACGATTGCAACTACATAACATTTTCGTTCCACAGAATCTCTATACGCAGAAACACACAGGAAGAAGAGATACTGGGAACTGTGTTAGCCTCTTATTCTTCTTTTTTTTTTCTCTCTCTCTTTTTAATTGTGTTACCCTCCTTTTTTTCTCCCCATGTAGTGACCTGCGCACTATCAATGATGGACGGCAAGGGAAAGAACACGGTACAAAAAAAAGGTAAATTACTCTATCGAAAAATAAATGAATAAATAAAAATAATACAACGAAAGTATGTATAAAGATGATTCTAGGAAAATTCTCTCTCTCTCTCTCTCTCTCTCTCTCTCTCTCTCTCTCTCTCTCTCTCTCTCTCTCTCTCTCTCTCTCTCTCTCTTTTCCCGAACGTAATAAAAATAAATATGCAAAAATAATCACATCTGCTAGAGAGAGAGAGAGAGAGAGAGAGAGAGAGAGAGAGAGAGAGAGAGAGAGAGAGAGAGAGAGAGAGAGAGAGAGAGTGTGCAGCACGAAACTAATATATTTGCATTAAGCCTCTCCGGACAGTCGACAAACACACCTATGGGAGAGCGTTCTCCTCTCCTTCCTCAACCCTTCCTCATCTCTTCCCACGCGGCCGGCAAATGATTAATGAGGCTTTCTTATTAAGTTTTATGAAGATTTTTGTAAAGACGAGGACCTTTTCTTCCCTCCCTCTTTATTTTCACTTTTTTTTTCTCTCTCTCTCTCTCCTTTACCTTTTTATTCTCTTTATTTTCACTTTTTTTTCTCTCTCTCCTTTACCATTTTTTTTTATCATGTTCCTTTTGCATTGCTACCTTTATTAATGTTGTAGTTCACATTGACACTTCTTCGTGGTTTTAATATTTTACTACTGTTAATTTGGTAAGGTTATGTGACATTCTTATCGCCCTCACTATTATAAGTATTTCTGTAGTACTGGGAAAGGTAGAATATATAAGTGGAATTATCGTTAGAACTAAAACCAACTATTGCAGCAGCAGTGGTGGTGGTGGTGGTGGTGGTGGTGGTTAAGCCGGTAATGATGTAGTGGTGATGGTGGTAGTGGTAGTTATTTCTTCATCTCTACATCGCTCCCAAAGAGGCAAGGGTCTTTGATCGTTAGTGATGGTGGTGGTACTGGTGGTGGTGGTCTTGTTGTTGTTGTTGTTGCTGTTGTTGTTGTTGCTGTTGTTGTTGTTGTTGTTGTTGTTGTTGTTGTTGTTGCTGTTGTTGTTGTCGTTTTTGGTGTGGTTGTTATTTACTGCTGTTGTTGTTGTTGTTGTTGTTGTTGTTAATGGTGTTACAAGTAGTAGTAGTAGTAGTAGTAGTAGTAGTAGTAGTAGTAGTAGTAGTAGTAGTAGTAGTAGTAGTAGCAGCATTAATGATGAAAGCAGTAATAATAGTGGCATCATCATCATTATCATCTTTTCTTAACCTCCCTCTCCTTAACGCTTTAGCAATAACACCCATCACCACCACCACCACCACCACCACATAACCACCATCACCACCACCACCACCACTACCACATGACCACCATCACCACCACCATCACCCCCATCGCACTTTCATCACACACGCGCGACAAAGGAATAACAAACGCAACACAGAGAAGGAATACTGATGTAACAGAGACAGCAGTTCCGAAGCAGTGATACGCGAGTCACAACAACACAAGCGAACCACTGAACCCGAATACAAAGCAGCGCAAAGCTTCGAATTCGTAATGCGATACCGCGAATGAAGCAATAAGTGGGTGGCGCTGGTGGTGGTAGTGGTGGTGGTGGTGGTGGAGGGAAGGGGGAGCCAAGCATGTGTCTTATTTCTGGTTTGCTGGAAGTGGTGCGGTGGTGGCGTGGTGTGGCGGTATTGTGCGGTGATGAGGACATGTGGTGGTGCAATGTGATGTGGTGAAGTAATGGAAGCTAAGCCTAACCACAACTAAGTTCCATTTTTTTTTTTTTTTTTTTTTTTTTTAGCGTTTATAATTTCTAGCATAGTTTGTGTTTTGATTTCCACTAGCCAATAGGATCCCTCCGCGGCGAGACAGATTGTGTGTTCATGTGTTGGTGTCGAAGGAGCTGCGGTGGTTCATCAGTGTAAGACCAGCCTGCTCCTTCACCTCAAGAGAAATTGTGGTTTATTTATTTATTCATTTATTTATTTATTTTATTTTTATTTTATTTATTTATTTTATTTTTTTTTTACTTTTTAGTGTAAAGGGTATGGAGATCGGAGTGTACTATCGCCGGACGTAACCGACCAATAAAGGAAGGCAGTGAATGAAGTGAAGTAAACAACACGCATATAAATAGGATAAGAAACAAATATTAGTGAAATACAAGAAAAAAGTTTAAAAAAATGGAACAAAAACTCAACAACAACAACAACAACAACAACAACAACATCAACAACAACAACAACAACCAATCAATCAATCAATCAATCAACCAACAAACCAACAAACCAACTAAACACACAAAAACAACCAAACAAGTATAACAAACAAAAAACAAACACAGAAGCCAAAAGAAACACGAGAGAATAAAAATAAAACACGTAACCTTTTCACAAACATAAAGGGAGAGACAGATAGAATGAAAAACAAAAAAACAAAAACATAACTAAATAAAAAATCCTCAAAATAACAATACATAATCCCTTAATTCTAAAACTGGGGTAATAATTCTTGGCGTGACGCAAATTTAAATACAAAGCACTGAAAATCCAACGGGCTTCATTTCCGGTGCTTCTAGTGAGCCTATTTCCCATTCCCTCTCACTCCCCATGTAGCAGGAAGTGAGAGGAGAAAGGAAAGGTATGGTAGGGATAGGTAGAGACGGGGAGAGGAGGAGAGGGAGAGGGGGAAAAGATACTGTTTGAAAAAGTAATGGTGTTTTTTTCGTATCTCTCCAGCTGGTGCTAGTGGGGGAGGTGGAGGAAGGGGGGAGGGATCAGGGAAGGTGTGAGTAAAAAAGTACATATATTTATTCATTGTATTTAGGGAGAGGAAGGTGAAGGGAGGAGGGATAAAGTTGTTGAAAAAATGTTAAAAAGTTAAACTCTCGTCTTTTTGTATTCGCTGCGAGGGGAGCGGGAAGAAGTATGGAGAGAAATTGTTAAAAACGTGCATCTATTTATTCATTTCATTTGCGAGGCGGGAGGGAAAGAGGGAGTCAGAGGGAGGGAGGAAAGGATTGAAATGGTGGGGAGTAAGGGAAGGAGGGAGTCAAGGAGAGAAGAAGGATGGGATGGATAAAAACATGAAGGAAGGGCGGAAGAGCTGAAAGAAGGGAGTGATGGGAAGAGATAGGAAAGGAGGAGAAAAGAAAGATAGAGGAGAGGGAAAAAGATGGAGAGGAGGAAGGAAGAAGGGAGGGAGAGATAGGATGATGGGAGGAAAGAGGTGGGTGTTAGTTAAGGATGTTGGAAGGAAGACAGAGAGGAGAGAGAGGGGGAGGGAGGGGTGGAAGGAATAGGGTCAGAGGAGAGGAAGGAAATAAATGAGTACATTCATCTCTGTCTCTTGTAGCGAGTTGGGGTGAAGTGAAAATAAAAACTGAGTGAAGCATAAATAAATAAAAATACGCAATCACTTCACACGTTTATCTCATTTTAATCAAGTGTGTTTTTTCCCCTACAACTTTATGACCATCGTGTGCCATTACTTATTGTTAAAGAGACAAGGTAACATTAATATAAATCTCTGCCTGTGTTATACAAACTTACTGGTGTAGCAGGGCATAAGTTCTACCATTACTAAAACACAAATATATCTCTCACTTATTACAACAGCAATTTCCATCACTATACCTGATAAGCCATAACATAATCAAATGTAAACAATCTGAGCCTATTCTAATCTAATCTGATTTAAACACAACAATATCTAATCTTATCTAACCTCATCTCACCTCATCTTATCTTACCTTACTTAAACTAACCTTAACCTTACCTAATCAAACCTATCTTAATTTTATCTAACTTAATCCGACCTACTATAGCTAAATTTATAGTCTAACCTAACCTAACCACACATAACCATAACAAACCAAACTAACCTAACGAGACATAACCATAACAAAACAAACTGAACCAAACCAAACTTAAACTAACCTAACTTAAACTAATCTAACCTAACCTAATGTAATCTAACCTAACTTAAACTAACCTAACCTAACTTAACCTAACTTAAACTAATCTAACCTAACCTTACGTAATCTAAGCTAACCTAACCTAACTTAAACTAACCTAACCTAACTTAACATAACCTACCGTACTATGCCCTATCATAACTTAACCTAACTTAACGTAACCTCGCATTTCGATATTCCAATACAATCTTTTTTTTTTTTTGAAGAGACAAGGTAAGGAGCTTAATTAGTGGTTGATAACGATTCTGTCTTCTTTTCTCTCTATTTTCTAACTACAGAGAAGAAGAAAAGGTACGTTGATGAGTCTCTCTCTCTCTCTCTCTCTCTCTCTCTCTCTCTCTCTCTCTCTCTCTCTCTCTCTCTCTCTCTCTCTCTCTCTCTCTCTCTCTCTTTTACGAATAAGAAAAATATATGAGAATTATCTATTTCCTAGCAAAGGGGAAAGAAAGATCTATATTTTCTTAATCCTATTTTTTTTTTTTACAATGAACAAGTAATAAAAGTAATTGGTTCGCTATTGACACACACACACACACACACACACACACACACACACACACACACACACACACACACACACACACACACACACACACACACAAATAAAAAAAAAAAAAAAAAAAAAAAAAAAAAAAAAAGGAGTATACGAGTGAGCTTTCTATTTCCTCGCTGCGAACAGGGAAAAACCAGATATGTGAGTATTTTCCTTTACTATTTTCCCGGTAAGTAGCTTGGTTTTTTTTCGATAATGAGGAAAACGCGGCTATGTACATCTTTTTTTCCTATTTTCTTTTGACTGACACATAATACTGATAATGATTTTTTTTTCTGTTTTCTCATTACGGACGAAAAAAAGGTGAAGGTTTTTTTTTGTTTTCTCGTTACGGTGGAAAAAAAATTGCACATAGATGAATCATTTTATCTATTTCCTCGCTAAAGACAGAAAGAAATGCGACATGAGAGTCATTTATTTCCTATTTTCTCGCTACAAACAAGGTAAAGGAAAATTAGTCTTTTTTATCTATTTTCTCCTTATAGACAAGAAAAAAAGTAAGATGGGTGAGTATTTTCCATTTTGTCGCTATGGATGATGAATACAAATATGTGAATCTTTTTATATATTTTTCTCACTATTAGCGAAAAAAAAAACAGGTAAGTGAATCTTTTTTATTAATTTCCTCACTACAGACGAGGAAAAGAAAGCAGGACAGGTATGTTTACTTTCCTACCTTCCCGCTGCGGACGATAAATGCAAGCAGGTGAATCTCTCTATGTATATTTTCTAACTATGGACGAAGAATATAGATAAGTGAATCTTTTTATCCATCTCACTACATACAAGAAAAAAAAAAAAAAGACAGGTATTTTTTTTTTAAGTTTTCTCACTATGGACGAAAAAAAAAAAAAAAGCCAATCACGCTACATACAAGAAAAAACCAAGGCGGGTACAGTAAATCTATTTCCTATTTTCCCACTCCGGGCGAAAAATGCAGACAGATCAATTTATTTATTCATTTTATTTATTTACTTTTTTCATTTATTTTCTGGGTGCGGACAGGAATAAAGGCAGAGAAAGGTGAGTGGGGATGGAACACGCTGTCCTGTCCCTCTGTTCCCCTGCCCCACATGACGGAGAGGTGCTTAACAATGCAGGTGAGGCTGGCGAGACTCCCGTCGACGCGCCACACCTGACCTTTTCCGAGGCAGCGCGAGCCCCGCCGTGCACCGCCTGATTTAATGATGTTTCCGCAGCCAGGCACAGCGATGGTATTATTATTAACACGCAATTCCTTCATTCTGGGTGTGCGGCGCTGTGGCCATTACTGTGTGTGTGTGTGTGTGTGTGTGTGTGTGTGTGTGTGTGTGTGTGTGTGTGTGTGTGTGTGTGTGTGTGTGTGTGTGTGTGTGTGTGTGTGTGTGTGTGTGTGTGTGTGTGTGTGTGTGTGTGTGTGTGTGTGTGTGTGTGTGTGTGTGTGTGTGTGTGTGTGTGTGAGAGAGAGAGAGAGAGAGAGAGAGAGAGAGAGAGAGAGAGAGAGAGAGAGAGAGAGAGAGAGAGAGAGAGAGAGAGAGAGAGAGAGAGAGAGAGAGAGAGAGAGAGAGAGAGAGAGAGAGAGAGAAGAAAAAGGGTTACAAAGGAGACCCAATCAATAATAGATTTTTAAGTCCTTGTAAGGTTGTTTGGTAAGAGAATAAGAGGATAATGATGATGATGATGATGATTAGGTAAGACTAAATTAAATAGGAAGACCAATGGCCCTCTTACATTGAAAAAAGACAAACTGGATATAGGTAAACAGGAACATGGTAAACAGACAGCAGACAGGAAGGCAATGGAGACAGATGGACAGGAAAGAAGGGAAGGCAGCCAGATAGACAGCCAATCAAGCAGACATACTCGCATAGACTTAAATTAAAAAGAAAGATAAAGAGAAATCGCCATAAAACCCTGATCATCTCTTTCCTTACACTAATTAACTTCCTATCAGGTGAAAATAAGACTTCACAGGATTTTTACTTGCCTTTCAATATATCAATGGTATAAATTTTTGAGAAACAGTTTTGTATGACTATTTTCACTATCTTTTCTTCACATCCCTTTAAACGTGTACCTTTTGATAGATACACGAAACAAAAGACGTGTAAAAAGTATAAGATAAGCTAAATATAGATGCGTAAAAACAATTAAAAAAAAAAGAAAAAAAGAAACGGAACAGCAGGATTATTGAAAACACTCGAGATGTAAAAAGTTTGCTTTCGTCTTTTCCACGTGTCACTTTAAGCGGCGAGGACTTGAAGCTTTGCCTCCTTAATAAAAACAGACGCGAGTGATGACAAATGTGATGAACGATAAAAGAAAGGAACGGTGAGAGGCGCGGTCCATTTGCCTAACTTGATATAAACACATTGCAACCTCTCTCTCTCTCTCTCTCTCTCTCTCTCTCTCTCTCTCTCTCTCTCTCTCTCTCTCTCTCTCTCTCTCTCTCTCTCTCTCTCTCTTGTGTAACGATACAGTTGGTGACATTATAGAAGAAAAGACAGTAATCCTTCCCAGTGTAATAAAAGAAAAAGATCACATCTCAAAGAAAAATCAAACGAGCAGATTTCACACACAAAAAAAAAAAAAATCAAGGAAAGGTCAGATCTCTAAAAATAAAATTCATGAAAAAAATGTGTGAAAAAGAAAAAAAAAACGTTGAAAAAGAAGCAGCTTGACACGGAGTAAAAAAGCAATGGGTGAAAAAAAAAAAAAAACGAAGCGAAGAAAAATGAGAAAAAAAAATAAATAAAACCAAAGAACGGAAACAATCATGAAACAGAAGGTGTTTTTTTTTTTTTTTTTTAAGCTTGAAAAAAGATCAGCGAAATTTTTGGATCTGAACAACGACACAAGAAGAAAAAAAGTGAAAAAATTTATAAAAGGTACCAGTAACACAACATACAAACCTTCAGAACGTAAACTGAAGAACACGAATCGAAAACTCTTAAAACTTCCAACCCCGAACATGAAAGGAGGGGAGGGGAGGGAAGGGAGGGGAGGGGAGGGGAGGGGAAGGAGGGGAAGGAAGGTGGGGGAAGAAAGAGAGGGAGAGGCAAGGAAAGGAAGATGGACAAGGATAGTGAAGGGAAGGGAATAAAGAGAGGGGATGGGAGAGGAAAGGGAGATGAAGGAAAGGAAAAGGAAGGGGAAGGAAGGGAGAGGAAGGAAGGGAGGGAGGGAGGAGAAAGAAGGAGGGGAGGGGAATGGAAGTGAAGAGAAAGGAAGGGAAGGAGGGAAGGAGTGGAAAGAAGGGAGGGGAAGGAATGGAGGAAAAGGAAAGAAAGGGAGGAAAAGTGAGGGAAAGGGAAGGGGAGGGGGACTTTACCGAGGCAAACTGAACGACAAGGGACGAGACAACGAGAGTGACGGAGAGCAAACAGGAGCACAAAGACCCGGCGTTTCCAGAGATGATTTACCCTTCCCCTCCCTCTTCCTCTTCCTCTTCCCCCGCCTTCTCCTCCTCTTCGCTCTAAAGTCTTGCTGCTCTTTTCATCTTCCACCTCCTCTTCCTCTGGTTATCGCTTCCTCTCTTTCTCTCTCTCTCCTTTTTCCTTTTCCTCTAGCTACTTCCTTTTCCTTGCTTCTTTTCTTCTTCCCTGTTACTCCTCCATTCGTTCTTCCTTTCCATTTTCCCTCGTTTGCTCTACTATCAGACTTCCCTCCTCCACTTTTTCTCACTTTCTTCATCTTTCTCCTTTTTCTTCATATCCTTTATCCTCTTTCTCTCCTCCTCCGGGCCTCATTTCTCGTCATTTTTATATCCGCCTTCTTCATTCCCTCTACAGGTTTCCTCCCTCCCCCTTTCCCATCGTCAGGAGTTTTCGTGCACGCTTTCCTCTCCTCTTTATCTCCCTTATTCTCTCCCGTTCCTCCTCCCTCATTCTTTTTCCTCTGCTCTAAAACCTCATTCTTTATCCTCCCCTTCTGCTCCATTCTCTTCCCTCACTTTCCCTTCTAAACCCTCCTTCATCTTCTCCCCTTCTTCTTCTTCGCTCTGCCTTTCCTTCTAAGTCCTCTTTTTTCCTCTTATTTCCCTTCCTTATACTGCCTTAGACTGCTCCTTCTTTCCCTTCTCTTCCCCTCCTCTTCCTCCTCCTCCTTTCATCCTCTCGCCTTTCCTCTACCTGTTACTCAGATCCTCTTCTCCCAATTTTCTCTTTAAAGTTTTGTTCCTCTTCCTCAGTCTGTCAACTCTTCTCTTTCATTTTCCTTCCTTCTTCCCCTTCTATAACTCGTTCACTTTCCCTTTTCATGCTTCCCTATTCATCATTCACTCGTTCTCCCTCACTTTCCTTCTTTCATCTTACTCGCCTCTTCCTCATCAGATTTCCGCGAACACTCCTCCTCCTCCTCCACCTTCATTCCTTCATCTTCCTTCCCTCTCTCCTCTTCCTCACCCTATCACGCTTTCAAGTATACTTCTCCTTCATCTTCATTCCTTCACCTTATATTCTACCACTTCCTGGCTGACTTCCGTGATCTATGCTCCTTCACTTTTCTTCCTCTTCTCCTCCTCCTCTTCTTCCTCACCGTATCAGACTCACGAGCCATCCTCCTTCCTTCCTTTACTTTCCTTCCTTCCTCTTCCTATCAGACTACCGCGAACCTTTCTCCTTCACCTTCATTCCTTCCTTTTCCCCTCCTCCTCCTCCTCCTTCGTGCACCGGACCTCCGCGCCCCGCTGTCCCCGCCGCGCCAAGAGAACGATCAGTCAACGCCGGCAAAGTAATTACCCCAACACCTGCCGTGCCTACCTGCGCCGCGTGACGTCACTGTTGTCTCTGGTGACGTCACAAGCGAAGTGTGATCTGAGTGGAGGAGAAAAATGATAATGTAAACGTGAATGGAGTCCCTGACGCTGATTGGCTGCCAGTGTCAACAGCCTGGGACAGCTGCATGAGGCGAGGCAGGCAGGTGTTTTGCTTGTTGATTCTTATGATTTTTATTTATTTTTTTTTACCCATGCATGAATTGTAAGTCTGTAAAAAGTTAAGGTATTGATTTGTAAAAGATAAGTTATTCGTCAGCCAACAAGGAAACGGTACTGGAAAAAAAAATGAATAAATGAAAATAAATGACACGTGTTTTTTTTTTTTTTCTCACGACAGGTTGTTTGTTTGTTTGTTTGTTTGTTTATTTTTTTCCCACACAAGTTCGATTCATTAGCCAATAAGGAAACGCCACTGCAGAAAATAATGAAAATAAGACACTTGTTTCCTTTCCGGTTTTCATGATTGCTTTCTTTCTTTCCTTCCCCGCACACACCTCCAGTTCGTCTGCCAATAAGGAAACGCTACTGAAAAAAAAAGCCTAAAAATAAAAGACACGTGTTTTCCTTTCCGCTTTTCATGACTTTTTTTTTTTTCGTTTCCAGCAGGTTCAATTCGTCAACCAATAAGAAAACGATACTGAGGAAAATGACAAATGAATAAAAGTAACAAGCACGTGTTTTCTTCCCCGCTTTTCAATCCATATTTTCCTTCTTTCCCTGCAGGTTTAATTCGCCAGTCAAAACGGAAACGGCACTGAAAAAAAAAAAACATAATAAATAAATAAAAATAACAGACACGTGCTTTGCTTTCCGCTTTTCATGATTTTTTTTCCGCAGGTCCAATTCGTCAGACAATACGGAAGCGGCACTGAAAAGAATAATAAATGAATAAAAATAACAGACACGTTTTGCTTTCCGGTTTTTATGACGTTTTTATTTTTTCGCAGCTTCGATTCGTCAGCCAATAAAGACACGGAAATAAAAAAAAAAAAAGAAAAAAGAAACAGTGTGGATTTTGGCGTGGCTGTATTCAATTTCATATTTTTCCCCTGATATTATATGTCATTAAGTATTTCTGTTCTTTATTTAGGCAGGAAAAATATGCTTTAAATATTTCTCCAGTGTCTAATGTTTTGGAAATGTGGTGATATGGAAATCAATGGTTTTATTTACTTGTTTTATTTTTTTACATACGTCCCACATGAAAGAAATATTTCGAATAATATCGCAGTAAATGTTTGAGTCAAGTGGTAATTATATAAGCAAAGTTTTTGAACGTGATAAATATTACCGCAGCATGGCAATCTTGTGCAAAGAGTCGTGGAGGAGGAGGAGGAGGAGGAGGAGGAGGAGGAGGAGGAGGAGGAGGAGGAGGAGGAGGAGGAGGAGGAGGAGGAGAAAGAGGAGAAAGAGTAGGATAAGGAGAAGGAGGAGGAGAGAAAGGAGAAAAATGGAAGAATGGAAGAAGAGGAGGAAGAATATATGAGTTGGGGAAGGTAAGAAAATTCATCTTGCCTAAAAAAAAAAAAAAAGAGAAAGAAAAAAAAAGCAGCATCTTTACCAACACGACATACAAGCATCCCTGTGTGTGTGTGTGTGTGTGTGTGTGTGTGTGTGTGTGTGTGTGTGTGTGTGTGTGTGTGTGTGTGTGTGTGTGTGTGTGTGTGACATTCTACGTAACTCTCCTTGGCTCCCCCAGTGACGCAACAATCGATGGAGGAGTAGTCACGTCAATAAGGCGCGGGGACGGTAATGACAGCGATCTCGGTGACAAACATGACAAAGGAACCATGATGGAGAAAAAGAAAGTGACGTAGATCGATGGCCAAGATTATCTCACCTTCCTTTCCGTTGTGATATAACAATAGCGAGACAGAGAGAGAGAGAGAGAGAGAGAGAGAGAGAGAGAGAGAGAGAGAGAGAGAGAGAGAGAGAGAGAGAGAGAGAGAGAGAGAGAGAAAGGTCAATGTATTTAGATCACCATTTCTCTCTCTCTCTCTCTCTCTCTCTCTCTCTCTCTCTCTCTCTCTCTCTCTCTCTCTCTCTCTCTCTCTCTCTCTCTCTCTCTCTCACGAAGCCCAAACATAACATCACGTCCCCTCGCAAAACAACACCCAGCAATCACACCTGCCTTAGATCTCCTTAATAACCCACCTGTGTCATGCCTAATTGCTTACCTGGACACGTGCAACTCTCCCCCTTAGCAGCGTCCGTTTTTCTCACCTGTTTCAAGGACCCGAGTCGCCGCTAGACAGGTGTGTTAGTGTTTAGACTTGCCACAATTAATTCAACGTGGGACCCCTTTTTTTGTCACATACTGTTACCCTTTAATTAACGAGGGGAGAGGCAGGTCACCGCTTCCTGATACCTCATTAGCACACGACATGGTGAGACAGTAAGGAATGAGGGAGGGCTGGAATTAAAATCTGTGAGTGCGTGTGTGTATGTTGGTCTGTGAGAGAGAAAGAGAGACAGAGAAGGGAGTGGAGGAATTAAAATCAAGGGTGTGTGTGTGTGTGTGTGTGTGTGTGTGTGTGTGTGTGTGTGTGTGTGTGTGTGTGTGTGTGTGTGTGTGTGTGTGTGTGTGTGTGTGTGTGTGTGTGTGTGTGTGTGTGTGTGTGTTGATACATGTTCAGAGTGACTATTCCCAGCTTGATAGTCAATACCTGTACGTTACTATCCATCTACCGGTCACAGTATCTATCTATTTGCCATCCAATCAAACTCAACTGGCCGTGACCAACTTTGCCTACACTCATTCTATCGACCTCTCCCTTCCCCTTACTCCCTCCTCTCCTCTCCCCTCTCCTCTCCCTCTGCGCCTCTCCCTCTGCTCCTAACCTTAAAAACTAGACGCGCGCTTCCTTTCCTTCCTTCCTCTTCACGTCTCTATAGGATACAAACTTTACTTCATTTCCTCTCTCTCTCTCTCTCTCTCTCTCTCTCTCTCTCTCTCTCTCTCTCTCTCTCTCTCTCTCTCTCTCTCTCTCTCTCTCTCTCTCTCTCGCAGGGCGTATCCATTACACCTTTCCGTTCCTTGATCATATACTTCTCCCCTCTCTTTCCTCCCTCTCTCCTCTCCTTTGCTACCTCTCTTCCTCTATCTCTCTCTCTCTCTCTTTCTCGTCAAAACAACACCCTCCCTACCACCTCCTCTCCCCCTCCTCTTACCCGCTTCCTCCTTCCCGGTACAAGAGTGACTGGCCACGTAATGTCCTTCAGCTGGAAACAAATGAGCCAATTTAACATTTTCCGACACTCATTAGCGAAGGACAAATTTTAAACGAGTTCCTAAAATGTTGTGGTGGATCCTGCCCAACCTGCCTTTCTGAGGGGATGGGGGGAGGGGGAGAGATGTGGTAGGTGCGGGAAGGTGCAGGTGAGGGACGAGGGGAAGTAAAGGGGACATGCTTGACAGAAGGTAGGCTTTAAGGGAACAAAGAGGGTGTCAGGTAAAAGTAGATTGAGGGATACAGGTGAGGGGTACATAAGGGATAGGTAGGTGAGGGCAGGTGAGGTGGACAGGTAAAGTTGAGAGGTAAAAAAGAATACGGAAAAAAGATGAAAAAAAAAAGATAAAAGTGGACTCAGTGATTGATATCCAGAAATAGAAAGGTGAGTTAAAGACAATTAAGGAAAAAGTCAAATCAAACAGAACGGTAAGGTTAGAAATAAAATAAAAAAAAAGAGGAAGTGAATTGAGAGACAGAAGTGTAAAAAGGTAAAAAGACAATTTGGAAATATGTAAAACAATCAAGAAAAAAAAACATAAATTTAACAGAAAGGTAAGACTCACAGATAAAACTAAAGAAAAGAACAAGGAAGAAATGGACTGAGTAACAGAAGTATTAGAAAAAAATAGAAAATTAAGAAACAGACAAAATACGAGGAACAAATAAATCAAATACACAAGTAAGATTGAAGGTAAGATGGACAAGAATGAAAAATAGGACACCAGACAAGGACTTAGGGATCGAGAACAGGTGAGAGGGACAGGTAAGAGACAGGTAGGTCAATGATACAAGTAGAGCTCAAAGCAGAGAGACTAAAAGAGTTGAAAGGGAGCATGATAAAAGTGCAATAAAAGAGACAGTAGTTTAGCAAGGTGACAGGCGTTTGGGAGCCATCAAAGGACAGATAGGTCGAATATATACAGGTGTGATCTAACCTAAGAATGATAAAAAAAAACACAATTACAAGGGATTAAGGGATAAGGATAAGATATTAATAAGGAAAAAGTAAATGACAAAAGGGTATTAGTTAGGAACAAAATAAATGAATGATAAAGGGAAAAGAGAAAAGTAAATGAGGATTAGGAAGGGAAAGGTAAATGAATGAGGAAGCATTAGTCAGGGAAAGGTAAATGACTAAGAGGGCTAAGTTATGGAAAATTAAATGAATATGCCTGGACAAGTGAGGAAAAGGTAAATGGGTGAGAAGGTTAAATTATGGAAAGGTAAGTGAATACGAATGTGTTAGTAAGGGAAAGTAAATAAATGAGAGGGGTAAATAATGGTGAAAGTAAATGAATATGAATGGGTTAGTGAGGGAAAAGAAAACGGATGAGGAAGGGTAAGTGAGGAAAGGTAAATAAGCACAATACGTAAAGTTAAAGGCAAGAAAAGAACGAAACAGAAAACAACAGACAGAAATAAACAGGTGTGATGAAGTAACTGGGGGGCGAATAGGACAAAAAAACAAACAAAAAAAAAAACAAAGGTAAATACAGCAAAAGGAAAAACAAGTAAAGATGACAAAATAAAAGCGGATTGGTGGAATAGAGGTGAGCAGGGAAAAGGGAACAGGTAGATCAATGGTACAGATAAAATTCAAGGAAGGGAAGCTAAAAGAGGGAAAGGGGACATGATAAAAGCGCAGTGCAAAAACAGGGAACAGGTGTAGAAGGGCAATTAAATGACAGAATGCTCAAACAGAGGCAGGCTCATGATGGGGAGTTGAAAAGGAGTCAAACAAACACAATGAAAATGGATTAAGAAACAGAAAAGAACAGGTGAAGGGGAGAAAAGTAAAGGGCATTAATTTTTACTAGGCTGAAGACAAGGATGATAAAAAAAAAATGCAAGGAACGAGATGAAGCACAAAAGAGAACAAGCAGTTGAAAGAAGGGCAAGAAAGGAACAGGTGAAGGGATAAAAGTAAACAGGTGAACAGGTGAAGGGGTGAAAAGTAAAAGGACGCTTATTTTTGCTACACTGAAGGCAACGAAGATAAAAAAAAAAAAAAGAGAGGAATGCAGGGAACGAGATAAAACATAAAAGAAAACAAGAAGCCGAGAGAAGGGCAAGTGAGAAAAAGGCGAATCAATAGTACACGTAAAGTTCAAGACCAGAATACAATGAAAGGGTAAAGAGAACACGATGAAAATAGACTTGAAAAATAAAGCAAAACAGATGCTGTTCGGCAAATAGAGGACAGGTAGGTCAGGGGTAGAGCAGTAAGGCTGAGGGCAGGTGAGCTGAAGGAGGTCAAGTGAACGCAAAAAGTGGCCTGAGGGAAGGAGAATAACAGGTGTGGCAGAGCAATTAAGGGAGAGGTAGGTCAGTGGATATGCAGGTAAGGGGTGGACGAGGTAGGAGCAAGGTATGAGGCAGGAGAGCAGGCACAGGTAGGCAAGACGAGGGAAAGGTGTAGGCTAAAGGTGTACTGGTAAAGGTAAGTGTTAAAGTGGCTTGAGTTAATGTGGAGGGAGTGGAAGGGAGTGGAGGGAGGGCGGTGGATTGCCTGGCCTACTTTACAGCCCTATTCCTGAACCTCATCCACGTCTGCAGTGATGTGGTAATGGACCGGCCTATTACAGGTAAATATAGCCTTGCAGAAAGAAAAGAAAGGAATCATGGCCAAGTGAGCTCAGTCCTGAATTGATTGCCTGGAGAATGTGAAGAATTTTTTTTAACGCTGATGTCTTAAGCAATGTTTTCTTAGTGGTGGTGGGGGTGATGGTGGTGGTGGTGGTGATGGTGGTGGTGTAGTAGTAGTAGTAGTAGTAGTAGTAGTAGTAGTAGTAGTAGTAGTAGTAGTAGTAGTAGTAGTAGTAGTAGTGGTAGTAGTAGTAGTAGTAGTAGTAGCAGCAGCAGCAGCAGCAGCAGCAGCAGCAGCAGCAGCAGCAGCAGCAGCAGCAGCAGCAGCAGCAGCAGCAGCAGCAGCAGCAGCAGCAGCAGCTTTTTTATGTAGGAGAGGCACCGGCCAAGAGCAAAAAAAAAATAAATGAATAAATAAA
This sequence comes from Scylla paramamosain, assembly GCF_035594125.1. Classification (NCBI taxonomy): domain Eukaryota; kingdom Metazoa; phylum Arthropoda; class Malacostraca; order Decapoda; family Portunidae; genus Scylla; species Scylla paramamosain. The sequence goes on from NC_087187.1 coordinate 6,773,654, forward strand.
TAAATAAATAAAATGAAAAAAAATAAAAGCTCACTGAGATGCCGATACCCGAACAGGGTACGAAGCGGTAGTCAAAAAATAGAAGGGTAAGTGTCTTGAAGCCTCCCTCTTGAAGGAATTCAAGTCATAGGAAGGTGGAAATACAGAAGCAGGCAGGGAGTTCCAGAGTTTACCAGAGAAAGGGATGAATGATTGAGAATACTGGCTAACTCTTACATTAGAGAGGTGGACAGAAAAGGGGTGAGAGAAAGAAGAAAGTCTTGTGCAGGGAGGCCGCTGGAGGAAGGGAGGCATGCAGTTAGCATGATCAGAAGAGCAGTTAGTATGAAAATAGCGGTAGAAGACAGCTGGATATGCAACACTGCAGGGATGAGAAAGAGGCTGAAGACAGATAGAGGAGAGGAGTTGATGAGACGTATTATTAGTATGAATAAAAATAGGAATAGTAGTAGAAATAGGAGATGACAGTAGTAGTAGTAGTAGTAGTAGTAGTAGTAGTAGTAGTAGTAGTAGTAGTAGTAGTAGTGGTAAAAGTAGTAGTAGTAGTAGTGGTAAAAGTAGTAGTAGTAGTAGTAGTAGTAGTAGTAGTAGTAGTAGTAGTAGTAGTAGTAGTAGCAGCAGCAGCAGCAGCAGCAGCAGCAGCAGCAGCAGCAGCAGCAGCAGCAGCAGCAGCAGCTGCAGCAGCTGCAGCTGCAGCTGCAGCAGCAGCACCACCACCACCACCACCACCACCACCACCACCACCACTGGCAATAACACTCCCCTACGCCCCTACATCTTCGGCACTGCAGTACACAGATGCATGTAACATCGTGCCTAATTAGTCGAACAGGGAGGGACAAATTGCAGGAAGAGGTAGTAAATAGGAAGGGAGAGAAATTGGGAAAAATTGTAAATGAGAAGTGGGGGAAAGTGGAGTAGGTAAGTAGTTTGTCATAATGAGGAAGTTGTCACCTGTTAACAGACAGGTAAATTGCTTGGCCAGGTGAGGTGAAACCTAATTCGGCTCCTGCCTCATTATGTAAACAGATGGACTTACTTGACACACGTGTGCCTGGAAACACTCAACTACACATATATACATGCCACAGGCATACGTCCATATATGTATAACACACAGAAGTATATTTACAGCCACCTACATGCATATGTGGTTAAGTACATTCATAGATATATACGTGGGTATGTGCATATACAGAAGTAAAAATCAAATAAATAAAATTATAAACAAACGTACATAAATAAACACAAACATACATAAATACATCAACACAAATTAAATAAACATGAGAGAGAGAGAGAGAGAGAGAGAGAGAGAGAGAGAGAGAGAGAGAGAGAGAGAGAGAGAGAGAGAGAGAGAGAGAGAGAGAGAGAGAGAGAGAGAGAGAGAGAGAGAGAGAGAGAGAGAGAGAGCATTTTATAGGAGGAATATCGACAAACTCAGACGGACAATCTTTCCTCTAAAAACAAGCGATGGAAAGAAAAACAAGTGAGGCAAGAAGAGTTTTTAATGACCGGACCTTTTTGTTTTGACACTCGCTGACTGAAAAATAAGAACACACTGAATACACCCCGCGCACACACCTCCGCCAACACCGATACACTGACATCAAGGAGACGCCCTCACTTATAAATACGACTGACATGAACTGAAAGACACTGACGAGACAAAATGTAAAAGAATAAAATAATCGTCAATAAAAAAAGAATCGTAGCTGAAATAAACCTTTAGAATCAGGTCAGGACAGGTAATACAATGCTGTGAAATTGTAGATATGTTACAGTCTGGATATGTAAGGGAAAGAAAATGATGGATTGCAATGATGATGATGATGATGATGATGATGATGATGATGATGATGATGATGATGATAGTGATGGAGGAGGAGGAGGTCGAGGAGGATAAAAAAAAAAAAATGAGAAAAGGAGAAACACAACAACAACAACAACAACAACAACAACAACAACAACAACAACAACAACAACAAAACAAAAGCAGAAAAAAATGAAAAAAAAAAAAAAAAGAGGAAGCGAAAAACAAGACCAAGAAGAGAAATTGTAAGCCATAAAAACCAGAAGAAATGACCACAAGCACCGGGCAATAGGAGGCAGGCGAACTAGAAATAACACGAGGTAATAACAAATGCAGAGGTAATAAGAGCAGTGTCCGTAAGCCAGCACAGGGGCGGCCCAGCAAGAGGAAGGCGGCCAACCAGCGGCAAAAGGTTCAGTGTGGCTTGAGCTGTGAGAGAGGAAGGTTGCACGCCGCTCCCTTCTCCCTCACCACCCTTAGGTATAACCATCCCCCTCCTCCCACCCACCTACCATCCTCCCCTATCCTTCCCCCTCTTTCTCCTCCTTAATTCCCTGGTTTATTATTTTTTCTCTTTCTCTTTTCGCAAGTTCCGTGAATGTGACACCGCATCGTGTTATCTACCTGTCCATACGTGTTAATTAGTAAAGATTCACACCTGAGTTAATTTCGCATTACGGTGACGACGCCTGCGATGGTGATGGTGACGTGAAATAATGGTGACGGTGATGATGCGACTCGCTAGCAGAGGGATTATGGTGCGTGATGGTGAGAAGGTATGGTGGTGGTGGTGGTGGTGGTGTTTTTCTTCTCTCCTGCACTTCATCTCAGTAAAAGGTGGTGAGGCGGCAGGTGCGATGATTAGTGACAGGTATTTCCGAGGCGTAACGAGGCCTTGCTGGTGGTGGTGGTGATGGTGGTGGTGATAAAACATAAATTATAGTGATTTCTGAGCCAATGGAGGAAAATTGAGTCTTCGAAGTGGTGATGATGGTGTTATTGTTGTGGTTGGCAGTAGTGATGGAGGTTCTGGTGGTGACTGGCGAAGATGGTAGTACTAGTGATGGTGATAGTAGTATCGGTGGTGGTGGTGGTGGTGGTGGTGGTGACCGTGGGAGGATGAGGTGGATGGAGGGAAATAAGATAACACAGTAAATCATTCTTGTAAAGCGGTCATAAGGAATAATGATGATAGGGATGAGGGAGGAGAGGAAGGAAGATAATGATGGCGACGAAGAGGAAGAGATGAGGAGGAGGAGGAGGAGGAGGAGGAGGAGGAGGAGGAGGAGGAGGAGGAAGATAAGGAGGCGAAAGACAAGATAACAAGAAAGATGCGGATAGAGAAAATTATTATAGTGATAATGACGACGAGGAGGAGGAGGAGAAGGAGGAGGAGGACGAGGAAGAGGAGGAAAAGGGAGATGAGGAGAAAAAATTAAAATGACAAAAAAATATGAAAAGGAGAAAACTACTACTACCACTACTACTACTACTACTACTTCCTATTACTACTATCACTGCCACTACTATCACTGCTACTACTACCACTACTACTACTACCACTACTACTCCTACGACTACTATTACTACTACTACTACTACTACTACTACTACTACTACTACTACTACTACTACTACTACTAATAATAATAATAATAATAATAATAATGAAAGCAAGCAAGGAGTGGACAATAATTATGACTCAACAGGCCTCTTATAGTGACTCACAGTGACTCATGGTGATTTATAGCCGCACTTAATGCATTTTTTCCTCAATACTTCACCATAAAGTTAACGAATGGCCGTCTTTCCAGTGATGGTGACTGATGATGGTGCAGCGGGCGATTAAGATGACAAAATATGGTGCTTGGGATGCGAGATAGGAGTAGTTATGCATGTGGCTATTGTAATGAGGCGGGTGATGTATGATGTGGGTATGGTGTGGGTATGGTGTGGGTATGGTGATGGTATAGTGCAGCGTGGTATTAAGAAGACATTACTTTGGAACACTATAAAAGAGAGGCTATGGGATGACTATGGTGATGGTAATGGTGTTGGTGTGGTGCAGCGAGCAATTAAGAAAACAAAATATTGTGCTTTGTTGTGTTAGAAAAAGAGATTGTATAATACAGCAGGTTGTATTGTGGGGTAGTCACTGGAATATGGTGCGTATGGTGGCAGTATGGTGACGCGACTAGTGATAAAATATGGTGACTGATGTGCTGTGAAAGAGAGGCTATGATGTTCAGTGCGCATTGTATCGAGACATCTAATGGTGTAATGAAGGGGTAGTTTGGCGACGCTATGGTGCAAACAGTGATTTACAATTAACATGACATAATATAGTGCTCTGAGATATAGGAAGAAATTATTATATATGAGATGAAGCGGGCATGTCACTGTGAGGTGCATGACAATATATGGTGATGGTATAGTGCAAGTATGGTGACGCGAGGGAGTCAGATAGTGCGATGACCCTGAACAGCGGATCGGAGTGGTGATGAGCGAGTGTGTGTTGTACGAGTATGGTGACACGGCTACTGACACGGCTGACATGGTATGGTGTCTATATGGCGTGGTGATGGTGTAAGGACAGACCCCTAAGTACAAGTCCAGTGGCTTTAATAGAGCTAACGCCAATGGTGGAATCCTGGAAAGACTATCATGAACTGTATGGTGAGGGTATGGTGCATGAGTCATAGCAACAGTTTGAAATCATGTATGGTGATCTTAAGGTATCTCGGAGGCTAAAATACAGTGACGTGTTGACATAGTGACCATGGAAGCGTGTATTGTGAAGTAGTGCTTGCGTCACGTCAAAAATCACATGATAAAAGCCAGGAAATGACACGTGTAGGTCTGACAGCTTCTTACATCTTCCCTGCTTCCTTATATTCTGATGTTCTAGTCTGTTTAATCTGAGTTACCGCGCGGCAGCAAGGTCATATGGCGCCTGCTGGGATTTCAGAACGCCTTACTTTTCCAAAACTGCCTTAAGCGAGAATCGAACTGAAATATTAACCTTTCAGCGAGGAGAACGCGACACAGGAGCCAGACAGGTGGTGCGTGGGTGTGCGGGAGGGACTCGGGGTTGGGGGAAATGTAACAAGGTGAATGTCCGAGGCGCGCTGGTGGAAATAGAAATGTATAAACGAGTGAGAAACGACACGTGACTTTCCGCTGGACAATAAACTCACGTCACCGGCGATTAATATCAGAGGTAAACAACAACAATAGCAACAATGACAACAAAAACAACACGCGGGTGATTTAATTTGATTTCCATTGGCTTTTGTTTCAACCCATCAATATCAGATATGTTGACTTTCCCCCCCCCCCTCTCTCTCTCTCTCTCTCTCTCTCTCTCTCTCTCTCTCTCTCTCTCTCTCTCTCTCTCTCTCTCTCTCTCTCTCTCTCTCTCTCTCTCTCTCTCTCCAGCTATACAAGGCTTCCTCCTCCTCCTTGATGTCTTGCCTCCCCACTCCTCCCCAACTCCTTCCATCACAGTGCCGTCAACCCTCCTCCTCCTCTTCCTCCTCCTCCTCCTCCTCCTCCTCCTCCTCCTCTTCCTCCTCCTCCCTCAAAACAACCCGAAACTCTGGCACATTACCCCTCCTTCGCTTTCTTTTCTGACTTTTTTCCTCTACCTTCTCTCACTTTTTTCCCTCCTTCCCTCTTCTCCCTACTCATCTCCCCCACAACCTTGTTCATTTTTCTCTCTCCCTCCTTTGTTCTTTCTCCCTTCTCTTCCTCCTCCTTCAGATCTCTTCCTCTTAGTTCTATATTATTCTCTCTCTCTCTCTCTCTCTCTCTCTCTCTCTCTCTCTCTCTCTCTCTCTCTCTCTCTCTCTCTCTCTCTCTCTCTCTCTCTCTCTCATCTTATCTCCCCTCACTCTCCCTCTTACTCAACTTGCTTCTCCATATAGTTCTCCTGTCTCCTCCCTTCTCCCTTTCCTTCCCATCTCCTCCCTTGTCTTCGTCCTTCTGCCTCCTCCTCCTCCTCTTCCTCCTCTCCACCTCCAAACTAGCTAGCGCACCCTTTCCCTTCACAACACCGCAACACACCTGTCCTAAGTCTACCCCTTCAACTTACCGTTCCCCTCCCCTTCCCGTCCCCCTCCCCATCCCTGTTCCTCCTTCCCCGTTGAACCTCGCCTTGCCAAACGGATACGTAGCTACCCTCATCCGAACTTTTACAGGAAAAAAGACCCCCGTAAAAGAAAAAGATCGTGACAAACCAGGGGGGTAGAAAGTTATTATGAATGGATAACGGATACGGAGGTGGGAAAGGAGCCAGAGCGAGAGAGGGAGAGGTGGTCAGAGGTAAAGATACAGACGTGAAAGTGGTGCCGTAGGAAGTTGGTTTCATCCGGCTGGTGTAAGCAAGTGAATATGTGAGACCGCTTGCCGCCATGACAGCCTTTCTCTCGGGGGCAGGGACCAGGTGAGGGCCGAGACCACTGCCAGAACACCCCCACCGACCCACCCACTTACCTCCCCGCCCGACCGCCCAGCCGCCTACGTACAATTCGGATAATGGCGAGACATCCAGCGTAACCATCTGTGCCTCTCGGATGATGGAATGACAACCGGAACAGCCATCTCGCATTCCGGATTATGAAGTGACGCGGGTTCGAATCCCAGTGGTCCGGTCCCTTGAGTCACTGCGGAACGAACAAAGACCGAATTCGAGGACGGGAAAGTGAGACCAGTGAGACCAGAAGTGAGACCGAAGTGAACCGAAGTGAACCGAAGTGAACCAAAGTGCTGATGAAGATGAAGATACGCGCAAGGGCGAAGAAGGAGGTGGTGGAGGGGGAGGAGGAGGAGGAGGGGGAGGATGAGAGAACCCACTCTCACCCCTCCCATCCCTCAAATCCCTCCCACCCCCCACCCCCAAGAGCCTCCTGCCGCCCTTCCCGCGCCCTCCTACTCGTGGTCCTCCTCTCCCTGCTATGCCAAGGGCGCTGTGAATGGCATGATGGGGAGGAGGATCTTGTCTCCCCAACGCCTCCCCACATGGGACCTGCTGAAGGTAGGTGAAGGAAGGGGAGATAGGAGGGATGGGGAGGGAACTGAAGGAAAGTGTTTTTGTGAGCAAGGCAAATGTATAAGTGAAAGATAAGGGAAAGCAGGGGAGAAAAGGAAGAGGATGGGGAGAAGGGAGGGAGGGAGGGAAGGGATGGGAAAGGAAGGCGTGTTTGGAAAATGCAGATATGAAAGAAATATAAGGAAGAGCAGGAAGAAAAGTGGCAAGAGGGAAAAGAAAAGATGGAAAGGATGGGGGAGAGAAGGAAATAGAAGATAATGGATGGAAGAAGAAGGAAAGCGTTTTGGAGAGCGAGGGAAATGTACCTATGTTGAAAAAAAAAACGATAAGGGGAAAAAACCGAAAAAGAAAGGGGAATAAACGAGATGGAAAGGGAGAGGAGGGAAGGAAAGAAAAGATATTGGAAGGAAAAAAAATTGTGAAGACGAGTTGAAAGAACGATAAGAAGGGAAAGGCGAAGAAAAGAAAAAGGAACAAAAAGAAAGTGATAGAAAGGAAGATAAGGAAAGGGAATAGAAGGAATAGAATGGGAAGAGAAAGGGAAGAGAAACAGCAAACAAAGGAAAAATAAAGGAATGGAACAAAGCGAAACAAAACAAAGCAAGGATAGGGGACATGAAGGCAAGAAAGAGGAGCAGAGGCAAAGGAGGAGAAGGGAAGGCAAAGAGTTCGAAGGGAAAAGAAGGGAAGGGAAGGGAAGGGAAGGGCGGCGCTTTGCACAGTAAGGAAAAGGTAGGAACACTGAAACACGAAGGCAGGTGAACGGAATTGTAGCAGAAATATACGTAGAAATGTAGGAAAGGAAGAAGGAAGAGAGGAAGGGAGAGAGAGAGAAAGAGAGGGAGGGAAGAAAACATAAATGGACTAAAGGAAGGAAAGGGAGAAGGAACACTAAATCATAAATGTGGTAACGGAAGGTGGAAGGGAGGGACGAAAGGAGAGGAAAGCACAAATGTGAGGAAAGGAGGAGGGAGGGAACGAAGGAGGGAGGGAAGAAAGGAGGGAATGACAAACGCGGAGGGTCAAAGGGAATAGGACCACTTGGGAGGGAGGGAGGAAGGGGAGGAGGGAGGGAAGGAGGGAGGAAAAGAGAGGAAAGAAGGAAAGGATGATAGATGTAATGGTTCAGAGGAAGGGTTAGGCAAGCAGGATGGAGGAGAAAGAAGGAATAAAAACAAAGTGAAGACCAAGATGGAAGGAAAGGCGAGGGAAGAAGAGGGAGGAAGAATATAGTGAAAAAGGTAACAAGAAAGGAGAATTGGAAGGAAACTAAAAGAAGTGGAGAGTAAGATGGAGAAATAGTATAAAAAGAAAAAGGAAGAAAAAGAGAGAAAATAACGAAAATGTAACTTGAAGAGAAAATTGAAACTAAAGGAAGGAAATGAGAGATGAAGGAAAAAAACGAGAAAAGCTGAAAATGTCTGGAAAGAAAAAGAGAGAAGGAAAGGAGAGAAAAGGAGAGGGAAGAGAGACATGAATAAAGGAAGAAGGAGGAGGAGGTAGAAATAAGTACATAAAAAAAAAGTGCAGGAAAGAGAAAAAGAGAGAAACAAGAAAGCCATGAATAAATGAAGGAAGAAGAAGAAGAAAACATAAATAAGAACATAAAAAAAGAGAGAAAAGAAAGAACGCCATGCATAAAGGAAGGAAGAAGAAAGAGGAAGAAATAAGTACATAAAAAAGGTGGAGGAAAGAGAGGAAAGGATAAGACGAGGAGCAATAAAAGTTTGAGCTAAAGAGGAGAAACATTCTGGGGGAAAAAGATTAATTTCGAATGAATGATGGAGGGAGAGAAGTCAGCAGAGGAAGGACCGAGGCACAGATGAAAGGATAAAATGAATTAATGGAGAAAAAAAAATTGGACTGCAGCGAAAATGAAAAATATGGAAAAAAAATGAAAAAATGTATAAATAGAAAGGTGTCAAAATGTAAATGATGGTGAAGGTGAAAAAAAAAAAATGCACGGAATAATATGATAATCTGGTGAATTACTTGGAAAATATATAAAGCAAGAAAATAATGAAGAAAAATTATACCCCGAGAAACGTAAACAGCAACAGAATAAATATCAACACTTTATTTTTTTTCTTTTCTTATTTTCTTTATTCATTTCTTTACTTACGAAACTTAGCGAGTAACTTAACAAACCTGTATCTCTCTCTCTCTCTCTCTCTCTCTCTCTCTCTCTCTCTCTCTCTCTCTCTCTCTCTCTCTCTCTCTCTCTCTCTCTCTTCTTCTTCTTTTTCTTCTTTTCTACTCCAGTTTGACCTCACCTCTCCATCCCGTTCTTCTCCATTCTTCCTCTTCTCCAGTTTCCCCTCTCCTTTTCTCCTCTTCAGTTCTCTGGTTTACCCTCTCCTCGTCTTCTCATCTGTTTCTCCTCTCTTCCTTACCTCTTTTCCTGTTTATTCTTTCTACTTCTCCTCTCCTCTTATTCTATTCCTTCTCTTCTAAGTCATAATATCTGTTTCAATGATGTTCTTTCTAATCATCTCTCTCTCTCTCTCTCTCTCTCTCTCTCTCTCTCTCTCTCTCTCTCTCTCTCTCTCTCTCTCTCTCTCTCTCTCTCTCTCTCTCTGCCCTGTCTTCATTCTCCGCATCCCCTATCATACATTTTCCTCATACCCTTCTACACCCCACACTCATTTTCACCGTGTCTCTCTCTCTTCCTCTCTCTCCCTCACACTCAAGTAATTTGCTCTCTCTCTCTCTCTCTCTCTCTCTCTCTCTCTCTCTCTCTCTCTCTCTCTCTCTCTCTCTCTCTCTCTCTCTCTCTCTCTCTCTCTCTCACACACACACACACACACACACACACACATACACACTTACGCCTCATCCTCTCGTCTTCAAGTCTTCACACCCTCTCTCTCTCTCTCTCTCTCTCTCTCTCTCTCTCTCTCTCTCTCTCTCTCTCTCTCTCTCTCTCTCTCTCTCTCTCATTTCTTTCCCCTCACACCCTCACGAAGACCTCAATTACTCCTAAGTCATTAAGAGTGGCAGGCGGCGAGGCCAGAGCAAGAGGAATGAAGCGAAAGATGAGAAAATGAGAAAAGAGGCAAAAGTCACTAAAAGACATATGACAGAGAAATGAATGACATGGGGGAGAGGGAAGGAGAGAGGGAGAGTGACAAGGGGGGAGAAGCGATAGGAGTGTTAGAAGAGGTGGAGGGAAGGAGGAAAGCGAGATGGAGTGAGAGAAATATGAAACGAAAAAGGTGAAAAGTAAGAGGGAGAAGAATGGGGAAACTGGAAAGGGAAGCGAGAGAGATGGAAAGGAAAAAAAAACAATGTGGAAAGGGGAAAGATAAAGAGAAGTGTGGGAAAAAGATGAGAAGGAGAGGGACTGATAGCTAAATGGAAGGGAGAAGAAGATGGGAAAAGAAGGAAACAGAGCTAGAGGAGGGATTTATGGAAGGACAGAGAAAGGAATGGAAAACTGGAAGGAAGGAAAAATATAATGAGATGGTTAGTGGGAAAATCTAGGCAGGGAGAGGGGAGTGGGGAAGAGGAAGGGAGAGAAGGAGTTAGAAAAGGCAAGAGACGAGAGAGAGAGAGAGAGAGAGAGAGAGAGAGAGAGAGAGAGAGAGAGAGAGAGAGAGAGAGAGAGAGAGAGAGAGAGAGAGAGAGAGAGAGAGAGAGAGAGACGGAGGGAAAAACTAGAAAGAGGAAGAAACGAACAGGCAAATGTGGGAGGGAGGAGATAAGAGGATAGAGGAAAGGAAAGAGAGGGAGAGAAAAGAGAGTGAGATATAGCGGGCCAGGATAAACTGTACACCTTGGACATCTTATGGCGTGAGCGTAAGTTAAAAATACATCGAGGCAGAAGATGAGAGAATGGGAGTAAATTGAGTGGAGGCGACGAAAATAATGTTGACCAAATGTTGTTTTAGTGTTAAGGTTAAGACAGAATCTCGCAGCGAAGCCAAAACAACGAATCTACACATCTTCCTCCCCTCTTCCATCCCTCCCTCCTTCCTTCTCTCGCTCATCCTCATTCCCCACCTAAATATTGCTTTGCCACGACACCCTCTTCCTCCTCCTCCTCCTCCTCTTCCTCCTTCTCCTTGCAACGCTTCTTTCCACCTTCATTCTTTTCTTCCATCATTTTCAAGTTTTTTTTTTCGTCCTACTTCTTTCTTCTCTTCTCTTCTTATATTCATCTCCCTCAACATCAGGATTTCTTTCTTCCTTCTTTACTACTTCATTTCTTCTTCCTTCTCGTCTTGAGGCTTTCAATCTACGTTACTTCTTTCCATTCCTTCATCTCTTCACTTTTCCTTTTCTCGTCTTTATCAGTCACCCTCTGTCACTTCTTCCTTCGCTTATTTCCCTCGTTTGTTCCTTCATCTCTATCTTTTCTTACTTTTTTCTCTCCTTCCTTTATTCTTTACCCTTTCATCTTCTCTTCATGCAACACTTCTTTTCCTTCTTCCTTCTATTTTTTTTACATTATCATCCTGTCACTTCGTCCTTTTCTCTTCATATATTGACTTCTCCATTCCCTCCTTTCATTCCTCCCTTTCTTCTCTTCTATTCACACTTGCATCTCGTCACTTCGTCCTTCCCTTCTCTCTTTCTCCCACACACATTCATCATTCCCTCCCTCCCTTTATCATCTTATCGCCTCTTCCTTCAATTCCTTCCTTTTCTTTTCAACATATTCATTCTCACTTCACGACTCCTTCCTTCTCTTCTCTCCAGCCCACTCCCCATCCTATCAGCTCTCCCTCCCTGCCTCCCTCCCTTGCCTCTCCTTTTCAACACACACACCTTCACTCCGTCACTTCCACGAATCGGCACCAACATAAAGAAACCCAGATTGGAAACGTGTATTGGAAAGTCACGCCTTTGAGTTACTGCAGATATTAATGTACGAGTCAATCTTAGAGGCATATTTTACTCTTATCAGGGAAGGTATTAGGGATGGGCGGCAAGGCGTGTGATTGATTAACAGGGGCACGGCGCGAGATAATGAGGGCCATACTGCAAGGAAAATACTGAAGGACGAAGGAGGAGGGGAGGAAAAAAAGGGGAAAACACACAAGGATACATCTTCGTTATAGTTCTGGTGAGTTTATGTGGTAATTACCATGTTAACACTGGTAATGGATATCGTATGCGTGTTCTGAAATGTTTTGCCAGTCTCATCTCTATTAATTAATGTCTCGTCCATTTGTAGTTAGTGTAGGGTAGTTATACAAATAGTCCATGTAGTCAGGACATTAAGGTTTGTTGCTGTTTGTCTTTCCTCATGCTCCTTTGTGTTTCTGGCTCGCTCTAGTGGACGGTATTGGGGTTTTCAAGAGTGTTTTTATGCTTTTGGCGATGTTCTAACTGCCTCTACTGGGTGTTGATGGGGTTTTCCTGGGTCATATACCACTAATTTTGGCATGCTCTAGTATAAATTAGTGGAGTGTTTTCATGCTTCTAGTGACTGTTTAACTAGCTACAGATGATGCTATTGGGATTTTAATGGATCGTTTAATAATTCTTGTGATAGTTTTTGACAAGCTGTAGTGGAAATCTTTGGAGTCCTGTCATGATTCTTGACGATGCTAATGGTGGCTTTCAAGGTCCTCGTCTTTCTGTTCAGTTTGACACACTCTAGTAGAAGTTATTGTGGTTTTCAAGGTTCTGTTCGTGATTGTAGAGATAGTTTTGCAAGACTTCTGCACAACCAACAGGAAAACATAAATGACCTTGGAAAACAGCCCCAACGGGAGGGTACGGCGTTTGAGAATACGTACAATATTGTGAGGAATTTGTGCATTATTTACAAAAAAGTATGTTTCGCCAAATTCGTGTTTCCCTACAGAGTGCATTAATATTTCGCCAACACTGGAAAAGAACGAACACAGAAAAATAAGTTGAATATAAAACGGGGAAATATTTTTGACTAGCAGTTTCCATAATTATTAAATATCACGTCAGTACATGAAAAATACTGAAAAATATCTTCTAATTTCTACGTTTTTTTGTGTTTGATATTAATGCTGACCCTAAAAAAAAAAAAAAAGGAAACTGAGAAAATCCTAAATAAAAATACGTATTTTAGTCATGTGTGTGTGTGTGTGTGTGTGTGTGTGTGTGTGTGTGTGTGTGTGTGTGTGTGTGTGTGTGTGTGTGTGTGTGTGTGTGTGTGTGTGTGTGTGTGTGTGTTTAACGTCAGTATTCGCAATAGAAGAAAATGAGAATAAAACATAAAATAAAACATCGAAATTATCTTCCTTTTATGTAAAATATCGATGATGGCGCTTGGAAATAACTGAGAAAACGGAGAAACACTAAAACGAAATTATATCCATCCACGTATTCAGTTCTGTGTGTGTGTGTGTGTGTGTGTGTGTGTGTGTGTGTGTGTGTGTGTGTGTGTGTGTGTGTGTGTGTGTGTGTGTGTGTGTGTGTGTGTGTGTGTGTGTGTGTGTGTGTGTGTGTGTGTGTGTGTGTGTGTGTGTGTGTGTGTGTGTGTGTGTGTTTCAACATCACAATACGTAATACGAGGAACATGCAAAAAAAAAAAAAAGAATAAAATAATCAACACCTTTTACATTCCCTTACTTTTTTTCTGTCACTGAATAACCAATAAAAAATAATAAAATGAATAAATAAACACGAATACACAAAAAGGGGAGGGAGAAATCCAGGTATTGAGGTTAATGTGTTTGTGTGACGGTTTACTTACCTGAGGACGTGAGGTAATTATTCATTAAGCCACGTGGAGACTGATTACCTGAGACAGTTCGGGGTTTGGCCAGGTGTGTGGGAGGAAGGGAAGAAAAGGGAAGGGAAGGGAAAGGAAAGGAAGGGAGGGGAAATGAAGGGAAGGGAAGGGAAGGGAGAGGGGCTTACTGAAGGAACTCGTTTTAATTTCACTTACGGTTCCGTGACACGCGTTCCAAATCCTCCGTTCCTCTCTCTCTCTCTCTCTCTCTCTCTCTCTCTCTCTCTCTCTCTCTCTCTCTCTCTCTCTCTCTCTCTCTCTCTCTCTCTCTCTCTCTCTCTCTCTCTCTCTCTCATCTTTCCCTTCCTCCATGCCTCCTCACTATCCCCCATTCCCCTTCTCTCTCCCTTCCTTCCTCCTCCTCGTTAACTCTTCCCCTACCGTTCTTCCTAATTTTCGTCTACACTTTCCCCATCCTTCCCTCCCATTCCCCTTCCTCTTCCGTCCCTTCCTTTCCCTACCCTCTCTCCTCGGTTTGTCTTCCCATCCTCCACCTCCTCCTACTCTTATCCTTCCCTTCTTCCTTACACTCTTCCTTCTTCAACACCGCCTTCTTTCCCTTCCTTTTTTCCTTCCTCCTCTTTCTCCCATTTCCTCGCCTTTCCTCTTTCATCCCTCCTCCCTCCATCTCTCTCTCTTTCATCTCTCTTCTTCATCCTCCTCTTCTCTTCTCCCCCTCCCTCTTAGTCCCTCAATCCCTTCTTCATCTGTTTCTTCACCATACCTCCCTTTCGCCTCCTCTTCGCTCTTACTCTTTCTCTTCCTCCTCCTCCTCCTCTTCTTCCCCCATCCTCTCATCATCTGGTTGTCTATATTCAGGTATTCAGGAACGCCGGGCATCGAACCCTGGCGCGGTGTGACTCACTTGATGAATGAATAAACGGTGAAACTCCAAAAAAAAAAAAAAGAAAGTGGTAAATAAAGAAAAAAATATTGAAGAAGGTAAGGACAAAAGGGAAGAAGGAAGGAAAGGACAAGTATAGCAGCGTTACTCAGCGTGATATGAATAAAGAAACAATGAAACAACGCAAGAAAAAGATGGAAGAGGAGGAGGAGGAGGAGGACAGGGAGTGATAAATAAAGTAAAATATTAAAAGACACAAAGACAAGAGGAGGAAGGCAGTAAAGAAGGGACAACAAATAAGCAGCGTCACTCAGGGTGATGAAGAGAGAGAGAAAGAAGGAAGGACAGCAGGAGAGAAAGAGGAGGAGAAAGAGAGAGACAGGGAGAGGAAACACAACTGTCACGTCATTACTTAGTGTGTTTGAGAAAGAAGGAAAAGAAGAAGAAACGAAAACACTCACGCGAAAACTAATGATAAAGGAGAGGGAAGGAGGAGGAAGAGAAAAGGAGTGGGCGGCTAACACAACGTACTTTTAAAAGAATTAGACACAGAAAGAAAGAAAAAAGAAAGGAAAAAAAAACAACATGACCAGAAGGGACACTGATTTTAACCGCGATGGAAAAAAAAAATAAAAAAAGAGAAAAAGAGAGATAAGAGACAAGAAACGGACAATAGATTAATGGAGGGATAAAGAGAAAGAAAATAAAATAAAGAAAAAGGGAAAGGGAGAAAGAAGAAGGGAAGAACGAAAAGAGAAAAACGAGATTAGAAAATTACGAAGGAACACAACAGGAAAAGGAATTCTATAAATAAGAAAGGAATAGAAAAGAAAAGAAACAGATAAGGAAGAGCTACTGGCTGATGATACAGAGAAGAGAGAAATAAAGAAATGAAAAGGAAAGTACCAAAAGGAGAGAAAAAAAGCAGTAGAGGAAGATAATACAAAGGAAAGAGAACAAAGAAAGAAAAGAAAAAAACTGAAGTGCAAAGTAAACGATCCTTCTTAGCTACACACACACACACACACACACACACACACACACACACACACACACACACACACACACACACTTATAAATACACAACATATTATTAAACAAAAATAATATCACAAAAAAAAAATGAAAACAGGAAGAGAAACAATAAAACAAAAATAGACAAACCTAACAGTTCGCTTTAAAATGTTTTAGTGACTTACAGAAAGCTAGAAATACTTAAAAAAAAAAAAAAACTGAAGAAGGAGTAAATAAAGCATGACTGGAAAACTCTCTCTCTCTCTCTCTCTCTCTCTCTCTCTCTCTCTCTCTCTCTCTCTCTCTCTCTCTCGGCGGTAATTATATATATTTCGTTCCTCTTAACTTGACAGAAAGAGAAAAGAAATGGAGGAGAAGTTGACTAAGTGAGAGAGAGAGAGAGAGAGAGAGAGAGAGAGAGAGAGAGAGAGAGAGAGAGAGAGAGAGAGAGAGAGAGAGAGAGAGAGAGAGAGAGAGAGAGAGAGAGAGAGAGAGAGAGAGACTGAAGGAGTGGAGATAAATTAATGAGGTAAGTAATGAAGATGAGAAACTGGAGAGAAAGGAGGAGTGGAGGGAAATGGAGATAAAGTGGAGGCAAAGAGGAGACACAATGCAGCAGACTGGAGAGAAAACGCAAGGAAAGAGAAGAGAAATAAGAGAAAGAGAAACAAACCACAGCAACTTCACAATCCCCCACATTCACTCTCTCTCTCTCTCTCTCTCTCTCTCTCTCTCTCTCTCTCTCTCTCTCTCTCTCTGACGCCCTTAGGGTCGCGCAGCAGGGACGTTCCCCTACGTACTGTAATGGACATGGAGGAGGAGGAGGAGGAGGAGGAGGAGGAGGAGGAGGAGGAGGAGGAGGAGGAGGAGGAGGAGGAGGAGGAGGAGGAAGAAGAAGAGGAGGAGGAGGAAGAAAAATTATCACAAGTCTACCATGAATTGAACCAACTCTTCCTCCTTCTCCCTCTCCTCCTCCTCCTCCTCCTCCTCCTCCTCCTCCACTCCACAGCGCCCTAGGGAGGCAACGCTCTCTCCTCGCTCCACCTCCTCCATCGATGTCACAAAAAAAAAAAAAAGTCTGGAAAAATGCTGTTTACTCCCCGCAATTGGGTTTTGAAAAGACCTCGTGTTTTCCGTCAGGAGAGAGAGGGAACCAAAAACTCCACGCTCTCTCTCCACCAGCCAATACCACCCCCCCCCCCCGAAAGAAAGAAAAAAGGTAAGAAATGAAAAAAGAGGGAATAAACTTTCCGCCTAGTATAAATATGAGTTTCACGTAGAAAAAAAAACATTCTAATAGTAATGTTGTTGTCAATGGTTATCAATTTTGAATATTTTGTTATAGGGACTAGTACTGTATTCATTTATTTATTTATTTATTCATGTACTTATCTGTTTACTTATATTTTGAGCTGCGTGTACTTAATAAAGGTGAATTTCATATCAATAAATCAGTGCTTTCAGAAACTGGATTATTACAAATTTTTTCTTGTATACTTCCTGTATAAAAACAAGGCAGATGAAAAATGATCAACAATTCAATGTGTGTGTGTGTGTGTGTGTGTGTGTGTGTGTGTGTGTGTGTGTGTGTGTGTGTGTGTGTGTGTGTGTGTGTGTGTGTGTGTGTGTGTGTGTGTGTGTGTGTGTGTGTGTGTGTGTGTGTGTGTGTGTATTGCAACAGATAATACGCACACAACAGTATCGTGTATGGAGGAGGCTGTTGCATAATATTATCCTCTTCTCTCTCTCTTCAATTCCTCCTTCTCCTCTTATTCATCCTCTTCTCTCTCTCTCTCTCTGTGTGTGTGTGTGTGTGTGTGTGTGTGTGTTAGATTCCATATTGCCAATGAATTTATGTAGTACCTATTTTTGAGAGAGAGAGAGAGAGAGAGAGAGAGAGAGAGAGAGAGAGAGAGAGAGAGAGAGAGAGAGAGAGAGAGAGAGAGAGAGAGAGAGAGAGAGAGAGAGAGAGAGAGAGATTGAATGACTCACTTTTTACTATGTAGTTTTATCTTCTCCCTTCTCTTTCTTCCTCCTTTGAGCTAAAAATAAATAAGGAAATAAAAACGAGGCAAAAAAAGTAAATATAAAAGAACAGACGCAAGATAAACAAATGTAAATAAACGAGATTCAGTTAACTTGAAAACTTGAATTGCAAATGAAAAGAAGTTTGAGACTAAATGAGGAGAAGTTAAAGGCTAAAATAAATGGTGAGAGAGAGAGAGAGAGAGAGAGAGAGAGAGAGAGAGAGAGAGAGAGAGAGAGAGAGAGAGAGAGAGAGAGAGAGAGAGAGAGAGAGAGAGAGAGAGAGAGAGAGAGAGAGAGAGAGAGAGAGAGAGACCAACCGTACTGACTGACAAAGAAAACAGAGACAAGAGAGGCAGAGCAAACACACACACACACACACACACACACACACACACACACACACACACACACACACACACACACACACACACACACACACACACACACACACACACACACACACACACACAAACAAACAAACAAACAAACAAACAAACAAACAAACAAGAATCTATTTATTCCTTCGCGCTGCTTTTCACTAAACATATCAGCGTTATTCTCTCTCTCTCTCTCTCTCTCTCTCTCTCTCTCTCTCTCTCTCTCTCTCTCTCTCTCTCTCTCTCTCTCTTGACCAAATTGCGGGCGGAAGAAATAAACAATTAATATGTTCTCATTATTATCCAGTTCTTTTTTTCCTTTCTCTTGACCGTAAAATATATTAGAGAGAAGAAAATGGCGATTCAGAGAAGGAAACAAAGGAAATTGCGGAGGGAAGGTGGAGGAGGGATGGAGGGAAAGTGAAGGAGGAATGGAGGGAAACTCACGGAGGGATGGAGGGAAAATGGCGGAGGGATGGAAAAAAAAAACAGAGATGAAAGACAACTAAATGAAAATTGAAGGAACAAATGAGGAGATGGAGGGAAACTGGAGGAGATATGGAGGGAAACTGGGGGAGGGATGGAGGGAAACTGGCATATGGATGGAGAGATAATGGAAAGGGGAAAAAAAAAAGTGGAAGCGGAGAGGGAGGAAAACTAAAAAGTGGTGGAAAGTCAAGTGGAAAGATGAAGGGAAACAGTGGAAGTTGATGTAAGAAGGAAAGAATTTGCTCTCTAAACTCTGCCTTTCTGTGGAGGAGGAGGAGGAGGAGGAGGAGGAGGAGGAGGAGGAGGAAAATGGAAGATGATACTGAAAACGACGAAGAGAGAGAGAAAGAAAAAAAAAGAACAAAGATGAAAAAAAAAAACGAACGAAAAAGAATCTGGCAAAAAAAAAAAAAAATGAATGAGGGGAAAAATCATTAAAAAAAAAAAGAAAAGAAAAAGAAAATGCAATGAGGAAGGACAACTCGTGCGAGGTTTGCTGAATTAAAACACTAATGAACGATTCTCAATTAACATTTCCACTCACATTCGTCTTTCCCAACATGCATAATTTTATCTCTTATTACCTGCTGGCGCTTTTACATTTCTTTACCTTCCTATCTTACCTGTGGATTAATTAGGTCTTGTATAATTCCTGGCCCTTCATTCATGTCGTATCAGTACATTTCTCCGTCTCCCGTTTTCTTTTTCCCTCCTCGATAATTAAACACAACTTCCGCATTTTTTTTTTTTTTTCAATTCTTAACTAATTTTCAATATTGCACTCATTTCATTCAATATTTGCAATGCTCTCTCTCTCTCTCTCTCTCTCTCTCTCTCTCTCTCTCTCTCTCTCTCTCTCTCTCTCTCTCTCTCTCTCTCTCTCTCTCTCTTTCTCTCTCTTCTACCTCGTGTTCGCTTAATACTCATTCACTCATTCACAAACCACCAGATTTTATTTCCTCACTCTACTTTCCATAAGACTTTTCTTTTAACTCTCTCTCTCTCTCTCTCTCTCTCTCTCTCTCTCTCTCTCTCTCTCTCTCTCTCTCTCTCTCTCTCTCTCTCTCTCTCATTACCACTCACTTTTCTAGGTATTTATTCACACACACACACACACACACACACACACACACACACACATACACACACCTATTCTCCCTTCCACGTTTCTCTATTTTTCCACTTTCCTCACTCATTATGTCGTCTTTTTCCCCTCCTCTAATATGACTCATTTATGCTTTTTGGAGGGGAAAAAAAAAAAGAAACACGTAAATTCAAAACTCGAGAGAAATCTGTAGTAATCTATGAAAGAAAAGAAAAAAAGTGGAAAAAAATGAAAGAAAACATTAAATATTTTACCAGTTCGTTATAATAGTAAGTATATTGTAACATTTAAAGACAGATTAATTCCCATCAAGCTCTTAATGTTGAGGGTATTGAATTATAGGGATCAAAATAGGAGAGAAAAAAAGAAGTTCACTATTTGTTCACGAAGAGCTACGGTCTGTCATTACGAAATGGGAAATAGACTGGTAAGAATGACTGACTGGAATGAAAGTAAATTATCTGGTTTATTCTGATGGGTAAATATCTCTCTCTCTCTCTCTCTCTCTCTCTCTCTCTCTCTCTCTCTCTCTCTCTCTCTCTCTCCTCTGGGCAGTAAATGTAACGATCTCTCGAAAACACGCTTAGTTTTATTTGATTTTCATGTTTTTTCTCTTATGTTTTTATCGTTAGCATTAAGTTTTCTCCCTCCTCTTTTTTTTATTTTTTATTTTTATTTTCTCCTGGGGAATTATTTCACTTAGTTTCATTACGTTATTAGTTTATTTAAGCTTTTACCATTTTTTCCCTTTGTATAATTTTCTCAATGTATTTTTTCATGTTTTCTTTTATTCTCTTTAAAAGATTATGTATAAATTTGATTCTTTTTTCTATATATATATTATTTACTCTTGCCTTCTCAAAGTATTTTTTAATTCTCTTTCTCAATCAAGTCATTTTTATTTTTATTTTTTTCATCACACTGCATTCTTTCCTCTTATTATATTATTTAGTTAACACTCGTTTTCTTTTTTTCATTTATGTATTATTCTCTTGATCTGTATATTTTTTTTTTTGCAAGCACTACACTTATTACTGTGTGTGTGTGTGTGTGTGTGTGTGTGTGTGTGTGTGTGTGTGTGTGTGTGTGTGTGTGTGTGTGTGTGTGTGTGTGTGTGTGTGTGTGTGTGTGTAGGGGGAACAAGCTCTGAACACAAAACCTTTATGTGTTTGTCAGTATCAATTCGTTTACCTGTCTTCGTCCATGCAAGTACGTGTGTGTGGGGCAGGCTGTACCGTCTTACCTGGCCTGCTCCTCCGCGTCATTATCAGCAGGCGGGCCGCTAATATTAGTCTCATCCCACACAAAGGCAGAACAAAGACTCCTCCCAACTTTCTCCAATCAGGTCTGTGTGGTGGCCGCTCCCCTCTGCCTCCCTTCCTCCCTTTCCTTGGTCCACTCCTTTACCTCTCTCTTTATACTCGTATGTCTCTGTGTCTATTTATATCTACCTGTTTGTCTTTATGTCTCTTTATTTGTCTTTCTATCTACTTGTCTCCCCCTCCATCGTGTCTGCCTCTCGGTTCACCTACTTTTCTTTATCTATCTGGCAATTATAAAGTGTTACAAAGCACTTCGCTATCTATCTACGTATCTATCTATCAACCCAGCTACCTACTACTTATCTATCTGGCAGTGTATCCCTGTGGGCGTTACAAAGCACCTCGCTATCAGGCGGGCGTCGCGCGAGCCAAGGACGAGTGGCCGCCATTACCAGCACGGTCCGAGGCGGCTTGTTAATGGGGGCGATTCATCCTCCCTCAGTTTTTCCTCCTCTTCAAGCCTTCCTTCCCGGTAGACATTTAAGCGGAGGAAACAATGTGCTCCGATCGCCCACGCGCACTCACACCGGTCTACTCCAATTGTAGCGGCAGGAACTCAGAGTGGTCTTCAAAGTTTTCGAACCACCGACTCGCTGCTTTTCAGGTCGAGTGTCTGCCCGAGCCACTCTCCCACAAGGCGGTGACCGAAGGAGAATGTCATTAATGTTGCGCTGTTTGTTTGTGGGTCTCTGGGCTGGAATTGCCTCTCCTCTGTGTTTCAAGAGTTCTTACAGACGAAAGAGGAAGTTTTGGAATTATGGTTACCTTTCCTGTTCCTTCCTTATTACCTTCTTTTTTTTCTTTGTCAGCATTACAGAAGGGCAGGAAGAGAAGGAAGTAAAATAAAGTTTATATTGAAAATCTGAAATCTCTCCTTCCTTACGCTTTTTCACGACGGTTTTTCTCGTTCTCTATTTTTCTGCCTTATCCTTCTTACCATGACTGCAAAGAGAGGAAAGTAAATAAGTTATCATTGAAAATTTTACCTGTTTTCTTCGCCTTTTCACAACAGTTCTTTTTCTTATCACTGCGTCTTATTGTCCTTATCAATATTGCAAACGCACAAGGGGATAAAGTAAATAAACAGAACAATTTCATATCTTTCCCATCCTTCTTTTCACAACATTCTTATTTCTCCTCCTCATTCAGTTTTATCACAACCAACAATGCAGAGGAGACAAGTAAAATAAAAGGTTAGCATTGTAAATTCCACCTCTTTCCTTCCTCACCGTTCTTTTCACAACTGCTCTTCTTTTCCTCCCTTATTATTCTGTCTTATTCTTATTACCACCATTGCAGAGGAGGGGAGCGAAATAAAAAGCTGGCATTGTAAATCTCACCTCTTTCCTTCCTTCCCCTTCCTTCCACAAGAGTTCAACATCCCAGGGAGCAGAGTCCATGCCTGGCCAGGGATCAATAAAACCCAAACAGGGGAATGTGGACGCGCGAAACAGGAGGGAATTTGGAAGCGAGAAGAGTGTGCGAGGAAGAGTGGCAAGCTTCACGGGACGATCTATTTGGCCATTAGTAACTCGCTCGTTGCCTGAATGCGGACCTTCAAGCTGTTGGGAGCGAGAAATAAGAGCTAATGATGACGCTGATGACAATATTCCATTGATTAGCATAACCTGTACCGTGAAGCGCCAGGTGATGTGGACCAACTTAAGTGAAAATCGTGCCAAAAAACTCCCTCATTCACCGCATGGATTTGTTATTGGGGTCACGCAAAGCACTACGCAGCCCGTGAGGTACTGTGCGCTGCTCCAATCACGGGGGCTGCTTCCTCCGGCTCCCACGTGTATGGATTGCCCTCAGATGATTTGGCCAGGTGAATACGGGTGGATACGCGGGGATAGCGTGCACAAGGCCGCTGGGTATAGGAAGGGGAGGGAGGTGTGCTGTAATGCTGTCTAAGGTTTATGGCATGATGTAGAGGCTTGTGTGAGTGACGGGAACACTTCGCAATGTACAGCCGCGGTATGAAATGATGTTGCATCTCTCTGATTGCGTCCGATACTGGCATCATTACTTATAAGACAGCATGATTCTACATTATTCATACATTAATATGCAGTAATAAGACGCAAGAATAATGACACTCGCGGGAATATAACCGGTCTAATAGCCACTACAATCTCTGAGCGAAAGCCAACGTAAGTATGCCATGACTTCGCATCGCCACCGTACATCTGTGAAATATGCAAGAGGTGTAACGAAACCTAATGAGTGTAAGGAAATTCTGAGCACCGTTGCGTGAGTATGGATGTCCCTGGTGACGCGAGGCTGAGCTGAGCAATTGGCGGCCCGTCAGGTGAATGGGGAACAGACAGACAGTAAAAAGGGAGATTCGCACTATGACGGTCCTGAGCCTTCATATCCGCGCCCTAATAATGGAAGGCTTATATCAGACACCCACGCTTAGTCCGCCGGCCCGCCCGCCCTCCACCCACACCATCCCGACACACACACACACACACACACACACACACACACACACACACACACACACACACACACACACACACACACAGACACAAACACTGTATGTTCTTGCTTATACAAATTAGATAAACCGATTACCTCAGGCAATACAGAAAATGATAAATAAATAAATGAACAAATGAACGAATGAATAAGGAAACAAATAAATTAATTAGAAATAAAACTGAATAAGTAAAACCATACATCAATACACACTAGTCATGGAAGCAATGGGAGAACACTTTCAGAAATTAAATAAAAGAAAAAAACTGACTTCACGGCCCACGAGTCAATATTTTCTGCCTACGGTATTGATTTAGGCCTATTGAGTGTTTCAGGTCTCAAAATCCGACAATTCTGTAGCTTTAAAGTATTATAATTCCCTTAACGCGTAAATAAGGCCGGCCAGGAGCTACAAGGAACCAAAAGAAGAGAAGGAAATAAAAAAAAGAAAGAAAAAAGTAAGCTAGTTTAATTGCCACTCCCCAAAAAGTTGAGAGGAAAAAGGGTTCCAATCAGGCTGGCCAATTTAGTTCTGGAGGAGTCTTGATATTCCACTCTGGAAAAGCGTCAAAAAAAAAGAAAGAAAGAAATAATAATATACCATTCCACTCTTCCACTGTGAAAAAGTAGGCCAGTTAAGACTTCCAAGGCTTCACATTCTCAGGACCCTAGTGTTTCAAAGCATTGCAGTGTAAGGAAATCAAAGCAAAGCAACGTTCATGTCCACAGCACTTCCACACTTCCACACTTCCACACTTCCACACTTCAAAACAACAGCAAGGCGTTCAGATGTTCACACACACATTGGCCATAAACGTTCAGCAGATCTCCATTGGTTGAAACGTTTATGGACTCGATATTTCAACGTTAATACCTACACCAGACAAATATCTTTATCACCACCTACGCCTTGCTAGACACGTTTTTGTACTCTAGTCTTTTGTATACTTCTGTAACCTAGAAAGAAGGAGAGAAAATCTATCACCTCTCTTTTTCTATAAGTCGATATTTCTACGTTGCTCGAAGTGTTCACATAAATAGCATTAAAAGGGTTAACAAAGACGGAGGGAGGGAGGGAGGGAGGGAGTCAGGGAGGGAAGGAGGGAGGAAGGGAGAAAGGAAGGAAGGAAGGAAGGAAGGAAGGAAGGAAGGAAGGAAGGAAGGAAGGAAGGAAGGAAGGAAGGAAGGAAGGAAGGAAGGAAGGAGGAGGAGGAGGAGGAGGAGGAGGAGGAGGAGGAGGAGGAGGAGGAGGAGGAGGAGGAGGAGGAGGAGGAGGAGGAGGAGGAGGAAGAAGAAGAAGAAGAAGAAGAAGAAGAAGAAGAAGAAGAAGAAGAAGAAGAAGAAGAAGAAGAAGAAGAAGAAGAAGAAGAAAAAGAAGAACAAAAAAGAACAAGAACAAGAAAACAAGAACAGGAAGAACACGAACAAGAAGAACAAGAACAAGAAGAACAAGAACAAATAAGAAGAAAAACAACTTCAAAAAACCCATGACAACATTACCACAGCCACTTCAACGAGTACATACAATCTCAGCATATTTTCAACTGAACAGAACAGATTCCCACACACTTCTCACCGGCAACCCTTCATCACTTCCAATCCGAGAAACTATTTACCTTTTAATGGCTCCTAAATATCACAGCCTTACGTAGTGACAAGAAAAAAATACGTAAAGTTCATTGAGATTCTAAAGGGAGAGAGTATTGCGGCTTAAAAGTTCACAAGCTTCAGAGAGAGAGAGAGAGAGAGAGAGAGAGAGAGAGAGAGAGAGAGAGAGAGAGAGAGAGAGAGAGAGAGAGAGAGAGAGAGAGAGAGAGAGAGAGAGAGTTTATAGTTACAGTTATGGCTTATGTCAGAGCGGCAAGAACGAGACAAACAAAGAGGAGAATAATTATAAGTAGCAATTAAGCCAATGAAACTAAATTACCCAGGCTGTGGACATTGAACATAACCTCTCTCTCTCTCTCTCTCTCTCTCTCTCTCTCTCTCTCTCTCTCTCTCTCTCTCTCTCTCTCTCTCTCTCTCTCTCGCTAAGAATAATAACAGGAAAATAGTAACAAAGAACATACACTCAACTTCTGGCGAGTAAAAGTATTGATTACCGGATACCTCAAGTTTGGAAAGAAAAGACGAGATGCCAACCAACGACTGAACACAGAAAGAAGAAGAAGAAGAAGAAGAAGAAGAAGAAGAAGAAGAAGAAGAAGAAGAAGAAGAAGAAGAAGAAGAAGAGGAGGAGGAGGAGGAGGAGGAGGAGGAGGAGGAGGAGGAGGAGGAGGAGGAGGAGGAGGAGGAGGAGGAGGAGGAGGAGGAGGAGGAGGAGGAGAAGGAGAAGGAGAAGGAGAAGGAGAAGGAGGAGAATGAGAATGAGAAGGAGAATGAGAAGGTGAAGGAGAAGAAGATAGAGAAGGAGGAGAAGAAGGAGGAGGAGGAGGAGGGAGGAAGAGGATCATTATCTTAAAATGAACAAAAAAAATATATAAATACAAAAACAAGTATAAGAAAACACATTAGATGGATAACTTACAAGAAATAATAAGATCATGTACTATGAAAAAAAAAAAAAATGAAAACTCTTAACACAACGTATTTACTGGAAATTTAAATAATAATAATAATAATAATAATAATAATAATAATAATAATAATAATAATAATAATAATAATAATAATAATAATAATAATAATAGTAGTAGTAGTAGTAGTAACACGTGTCTACTCGAGCATTTCTGAGAATTAATTACTTCAACCTACAGAGTCACTTTACAAAACATGCCTTCCAGCGTCTACCTCACAAGGGTGTTTTTCTTTCGACCTTCAACCTTCCACCTTCGCTCTCCCGACACAAGGAAGGCAACTGTCACTCCCGCCACACACGGCTTTCCTACTCCCGCTGCCCTCGTCCCGCCACTCCGTTACGAAGCACCATAGCAACAATGGCGGAATGGTTTATGAGTGATGGACTAGCGATATTAGTGCCACATTGATGTTAATTGGACGTGATACAGGTGAAAGCAAAGAAGGGTGTAGATGGAGAGGAGAGGAATTAGCATGACGGGGAGAACTGTGTTGTAACTGAGACGACAAGGCGTTCGTCACTTGCCTCGAGGAACTGGATGTAAGATATGAATTATATAACTATTTTGTATTAACATGCAACGCAATAATCAAAGCAATGCATGGACGTGCTCAGCCATTTCCAATACGTGCACAGTGACAGTTTTCAGTCTTTCCCTTCGATATACAACCATTCACGACAAAAAAGCACATTATATGAAATTTTTATAAGCGTCTTTAATAGAAAAAGGTTTAGAAAAACAAGTTATGGAATTTCTAGCAAGTAGAGAAAAAGGAAAGTATCAAAGTGGTTAGCGATTAAGGAAAGGCGTGACAAATAACAATGACAGAGCTAAATAAATGATCACAACAGCCTTAGTCTTCACGCATTGATAATAAACATATTTCTCAGGGATCTGTATTACTAAGGATGAATCGTAAATATCATTACGTTATGAGATCAGAGCACAACCCAGCGCCATCTTGGATCTCTAACATCGTCTGTCCACGCTGCCTCACTAATGCTTTAACAGTTAGTTCATTTCTCTAGATTAACCTTAAGTTTAATGTTAAGCCTCCCCCAAACCCATTGTATATCTTCAGTATAATAACTGCCATATCAATAAACCGTTTATTATTATTATTATTATTATTATTATTATTATTATTATTATTATTATTATTATATCATTATATCATTATTATTTACGCTTCGTGCCACAACACAGCGTCCGGAAGGAAGGTCGACGGTTTTAGCGTTTCTGAGATAAAAGCTTTCCTCCTTGTCCTCTCTCTCTCTCTCTCTCTCTCTCTCTCTCTCTCTCTCTCTCTCTCTCTCTCTCTCTCTCTCAAACATCCATCAACTATCACACCACGAGCTCCGCCAGAGAAAAACAGGAAGAGAAATATAACAGAAGAAGAAGTCAAAGGGGGGAGAGAGAGAGAGAGAGAGAGAGAGAGAGAGAGAGAGAGAGAGAGAGAGAGAGAGAGAGAGAGAGAGAGAGAGAGAGAGAGAGAGAGAGAGAGAGAGAGAGAGACAGCCTTATGATATTTACCAGCACACCCCGGGATGACGAATATGGAAGAAGGGGAAAGGTAAATAAACAAAAACCGGGGAATATCATAACATGTCATCAATGAGTTAAAGGGGGAGGCGTGCGTGTCTCCGTGATTGATTCCAGGGCACACCACACCACCAGGAGGAGGAGGAGAAGGAGGAGGAGGAGGAGGAGGAGGAGGAGGAGGAGGAGGAGGAGGAGGAGGAGGAGGAGGAGGAGGAGGAGGAGGAGGGAACGCAATATCTCGTAGTTAAATACCAGGACATGAAAGTTATATTAATTATTTTAACAAGACCAGTAGCGGTGGTGGTGGTGGTGACATTAGTAGTAGTAGTAGTAGTAGTAGTAGTAGTAGTAGTAGTAGTAGTAGTAGTAGTAGTAGTTTTAAGAATAATAACAATAGCAGTAATAATAATACCTATAATAAACATCAAGAACAGTAACAATGCCCTTAAAAACAATGAAATGGATACCTACAACAACAACAACAACAACAACAACAACAACAACAACAACACCAACAGCAGCAGCAGCAGCAGCAGCAGCAAGACCAGCACGAGACGACCCTGTAAGGCCTAACCTGTGACCAGCGTATACATAACAATAGCAATAATTAATGAACAACTAATACCCCTTTCAAGGTAACCTTTTAATAGACATTCCAGCACACCTGACCGCCGATATCCCAGTATTAATCATCGTGTTTCATTCTTTTGCGTATTGGTGAATTCCAGCCTTCAAAAATATTAACCTGATGCTTATACATATTTGTTTCCTCTATCTATATTGTGACCTGAGGGGAAAGACATCAGCCATTTTCACCTGTTTTCTCGTTCCTGTCTTCTACACCTGCTTTATTACTGTTTTTCTTTTTTCTCTTACCTTTATTCTTACCTCTAATTATCGTCATTAGTCTTCTTTCACTCTCTTTTCACTCTTCCTCCAAGCTTTTTCCTCGTTTACTCACTGTTATTACTTTCTTTTCTGATCATACCTTCTAATTATACCTGCCCTAATTACCACAGCCTGTCATCCTCATCTGGCCAACAACCTTCAAAGAGCACAATATTCCCAACTCATCACAAACAAAGAGCTACAACAGACACGCAAATATTACCAGAAACACTTATCAACAACCGTGTAGTTTCCCTAAGAATCTTCAGGCAAACTTTACAGACAGGAGTTGAGGAGGGACTAAACGGAGTATTTCAATAGACCGTGTGGACAGCCTATATTCGCCTTGAGGGATCAGGGAATGTCACGCGGGCTTATGGCCTCTCGGAGCACCTGGGGGCCTGTCAGGTGCAGTGTTGATCAATAAACTGGTTAACAGGGCCAGACATCCCACCCCGCGGCCCACACACCTCACCACTCACCTCATAACGCCAAGGTCACGCTCTGCCACGCTCCTCTTCTCCGTGCCACGCTCATCTCACGCCGCACAGAGACGCACACGCACGCACACATCCCACAGCACTCATCTTATCCTCTCCGTCACCTAACACTGCCTTCACATCGCACCACATTCCCCGCACCCCAGCCAAGTCTCACGCCACACAGACGTCCCATCCCAGCCCTTATCCCCGCCAATCACCTCATCCTTCCTCCGGGTATTCAAATATGCAATGTTTTCCTTCTTTTCTCTCTCGATACGTTACCAAGACTCTCTCTCTCTCTCTCTCTCTCTCTCTCTCTCTCTCTCTCTCTCTCTCTCTCTCTCTCTCTCTCTCTCTCTCTCTCTCTTTTTCTGATCGCTATATTTCACACTTCCTAGCTCCATTTCGTGCTCACGTGAATTCAGTGCTGCCAAAATTACAGAAATCCCGGGAAACAGCAGAACCCACTAGCCAGTTCCCCGGAAGAATAGAGTCAACAAAGAGACAGTGACATCGCAACACAGGTAGGCAGGTCATGTCACTACACCTGCAATTTCCTCCGCCCAGGTATTTACACCAATACATCCAGCAGCGGAACTGGTTATTCCCGTGTTGGCTTCAGAAAGTTTTAATCAAATCCTGCAATACTGTGTGCATGGGCGTCTCCAGGTGTGCTAATGAGGAGAGAGCTTACCTGTGTGACGGTGGTGAGTGATGAGTATTCACTGTCTGCCACGACCTCTGCATCCCCGCTACACCCTGCAGGAGATACGACAGTTTAGCAATAATGATAACAGCAGCACCAGCAGCAACAGTAGTAGTAGTAGTAGTAGTAGTAGTAGTAGTAGTAGTAGTAGTAGTAGTAGTAGTAGTAGTAGTAGTAGTAGTAGTAGTAGTGGTGGTGGTGGTGGTGGTGGTGGTGGTGGTGGTGGTGGTGGTGGTGGTGGTGGTGGTAGCAGTAGTAGTAGTAGTAGTAGTAGTAGTAGTAGTAGTAGTAGCAGTAGTAGCATCAATAGTGGTAATAACAATAACAATAATAATAATAATAATGATAATAATAATAATAATAATAATAATAATAATAATAATAATAATAATAATAATAATAATAATAATAATAATAATTTTAATAATAAAAGTAATAATGATAGTATTCATAATGATGATCATTGACAATAATGATGATAACAACAACAACAACAACAACAACAACAATAATAATAATAATAATAATAATAATAATAATAATAATAATAATAATAATAATAATAATAACAACAACACCAACAACAAACACAACAAAAACAACACCAACAATAACAAGACTGTGCACTAGACGCATGGAGGAATATATTTTCATTGCAAACAGTCAGTATCGCGAAAATATTACGAGAGAAATATAAGGTAACATTAGAGAATATGTAAACAGAATAAATTCCCAGCAGCATATGGAAATTACATGCAAAAGCAAATAGAGAGGGCTTGCACTATCAAATAATAATAATAATAATAATAATAATAATAATAATAATAATAATAATAATAATAATAATAATAATAATAATAATAATAATAACGACAACGACAACAACAATAATAGGAAGAAGATGAGGAGGAGGAGGAGGAAGAGGAGCACAACAAGAACAAAAAGAACAATAGAGAACAAAGAAAAGAAATAAGGAGGGAAGGAGGGAGGCAGGAGGAAATTAAATGACAGAACAACCAAGACACAATACAATGATCAAAGAATACAAACAATACACACGAGAATAAAGACTTCGAGTGACATCGCAACAAAAACTTCCCCTCAACTGATGCAACAAAAAAGAAAACAAAAGAAGCAACAACACAACATATCATATTTACATTACATAACACATTTCCTTCCTTCCTCCTTCCCTTCCTTCACCTATTCATTCTTTCCCTTCTACTTCACCTATTCCGTCCTTTCGTCTTGATCTATTCTCTGTCATTTCTTACTTCGTTTATTCCTTTCTTCCTATTCTTTACTTCACCCACTCATTCCATTCATTTTTTTCTACTATTTCTTCTTCTTTCTATTGATTCCACCTCCCTTCCTTCATTAAATTCCAATTCCTTCATTTATGCATTATTTCTCTTTTCTTTAATTTATTTTCTCTTCACTCCTTCACCTGCGCATTCTTTCTCACTTCCTTCATTAAATTTCAGTTCTTTCCTACAACGAGTGTTTTTTTCCTTCATTAAACACTATTGCTTCCTTCATCTACGTGTTCTTTCTCTTTTCTTTTATTGAATTTCCATCTCTTCCAACACCATTCTTTTTCTTCATCATCCCCCTATATCTTCTCTCATTCACTCATTTCATCTTTTTTCTCCTTTCCTCCCTGATTCCTTCCTGAAACTAATAATTAATTAACTTTTCCTTTATCTTCATCGATTCTTTCCTCTATCTAATTATCCATTATTTTTTCTTCTTCGCTTTCCCAAATACCTCCCTTCATTTCCCATTAGTCCTCTTTTTCCTTCATCTTCTCCAATTTCTTCCTTCATTTCGCCATTACTTCTCCTTTCCTCAATCCTCCTCAACTGCTTATTTCACCTAACAATTCCTCCTTTTTTTTTCTTTT
>NC_087187.1:6807500-6810000 GCF_035594125.1 Scylla paramamosain
AACATAACATAACATAACCTAACCTAATCCATATTTACCTAACTTAACCTAATCTAACCTCACCTAACCTAACCTAACCTAACCTTATTTAACCTAGCCTACCAATATTTATCTAAGCTAACCAAACCTACCCCTACCTAACCTAACCTACCCACATTTACAATTACAACGCCTGAACAATTTCGTCTCTGTACCATACACCTGTCTAATATACCTTCACCTTCTATCGTAATACACTCAGTACGCTTCTATATCTATAATGACTCACACCTGGCCACACTTCTACCAGTACTCCACATCTCCCTACGTACAAGTATCAGATTCACATTAAATTCATATACCTCGTCCACTGACTTTCCATCCACTTATTATCGTCCACTTTCAGACCTGGCCAATATTCTACCTGTATCTCACGTACAGCTAACATAACCACAATTACCCACACCTATCTATAATAGTCCACCTTATAACTGTCCATCCTTACAGCACATTTGTCTATCCATACCTATACACATCACATGGCATTGTTTACCTGCATCCCACACCTGTTCATTATTCCAATCATAGCTCAATGTCTTTCCATCTCAACGCAACACCTGTCTATTCGTACGTCCATCACTCACTTCCATACCTGTTTAATCGCTTACCTGCATCCCACACCTGTCCATTATATTCTAACTTCACTTTCCCACAACCCAAAACACTTCCATCCCTCGGAAGCACTATTAGTTTGCATCTCCATCACTCATCTTAATACCTGGTCATTCAATCCCACACCTGTCCATTGTATTCAAACTTCATTCACCTATCACTCACCTAATACCTTTCCATTCCTGGTAATATCCTACCAATTATCCTCCGTTCACTTTCATACCTGGTCAATCGGTCCCAATCTTCACTTACCCCTCACTCATGCAACACCTGTCCATCCATACCAATCATCCCTCACTCCCTTCCCATGATGTCCTCAATTTGTCAACACCTGCCCATGCACCAAACCATTCCACCGTATCCACACACCTTGTACTAAACCCTCAATCTATCCACACCCCTCCACATCACCCACTTTTCCAGCCCATCCACACAGCAGTCTATCCACACCACCACTTCCTAATCCCGTCCGTCAGCCATCACCTGCAGCATCCAGGCCCTCACCTGCCCACATGTGTGCCCATTACGTCCCCTCGCTGCAGTGAAGTTAAACGCCCGCACATTCCGCATTCATGGCCACCCACTTGGTCTTTCGAAAGGGTGGAGAGCAGAAGGAAGGACCAAAGCAACAGATAACAAGGCCTTTGACAACGGCAGGCAAACGAGGAGCAGGAGGAGGAGGACATGGAAGAGGGGAATAGGAGAAGACAGAGGAAAGTGAACGACGAGGAGGAGGAAGAAGAGGAGGAAAGTGGAACATGAACAGGAAGTAAAGACGAGAGAGAGAGAGAGAGAGAGAGAGAGAGAGAGAGAGAGAGAGAGAGAGAGAGAGAGAGAGAGAGAGAGAGAGAGAGAGAGAGAGAGAGAGAGAGAGAGAGAGAGAGAGAGAGAGAGAGAGAGAGAGAGAGAGAGAGAGAGAGAGAGAGAGAGAGAGAGAGAGAGAGAGAGAGAGAGAGAGAGAGAGAGAGAGAGAGAGAGAGAGAGAGAGAGAGAGAGAGAGAGAGAAGAGGAGAGAAGAGAAAACAAGAGAAGAGAAGAGAAGAGAAGAGAAGAGAAGAGAAGAGATAAAAGAGAAGAGAAGAGGAGAGAACAGAGGAGAGGACAGGAGAGGACAGGAGAGGAGAGGAGAGAAGATAAGATGAAAAATATATAATAATAACAACAACAACAACAACAACAACAACAGCAACAAGGAGGAGAAGAACAAAAATAACATAAGACGGATTATAAAGACAAAAAAAAATAAATAAATAAATAAATAAATAAAATAAAAAATTGCTTGTGGCAGAAGATTGAAGAGGATGAGGTGAAGGACGAGGAGAACAAAGAGACAGGGTAGATTGAGGATGAGGCGAATGGGGAAGAGGGGATATGTGATAAATGAAGGAATTACCAAAACTGCGAGGGACGAGCGAGATGAACAAGGGAGATGAAAGGAAGTTAGTAGCGAAACCGTGGAAAATGCAAGAAATGAGCTAAAGATCAAGGGAGAGATAAGACACAAGAATCAAAATACTTTCCGGGAAACAATAACAAGAAAGAAAAGACGAAAGAAAGACGAAACGAAGAACCAAAAAAAAATAAAGGATGAAAAAAAAATAATAATAATAAAACAAAGACACTATCATTTCAACACAACGGAGATGAGAAGAAGCAACCCGTGATAAACAAAGGAGGAAAGAACAACACACAATTAATGAAAGCCCTACAAGGAAGGAAAGAATAAAGATGACACGGAAGGAGAGGAAACAACGCAGGAATGGGGAGCAGAAGTAAGAGCAATAAAAAGGGGAAGAATAAAACAATGCGCAAGAGTGAACGATGAAAGGGAGAAAGGCAGAGAGAGAGA
>NC_087187.1:6812500-6815000 GCF_035594125.1 Scylla paramamosain
AGGAGTGTAATGATAAAAGTGAAGAGATGATGTGGAGAAAGATGAGAAAGAGGATGAGAGAAGACTAAGAGAAAGAGAATGAGAAAGAGGAGGGGAAAAATAAGACTAAACCACAGTGATGATGATAGTGGTGAAGAAGACGAGGAGGAGAAGGAGAAGGAAGGGGAGGAAGAGGAAGGAACACTAATTGAAGGTGGATATGGTGGCGATAGTAGAGAGAAGGAAGATGAGGAGGAGGAGGAGGAGGAGGAGGAGGAGGAGGAGGAGGAGGAGGAGGAGGAGGAGGAGGAGGAGGAGGAGGAGGAGGAGGAGGAGGAGGAGGAGGAGTAGGCTTACATAGAACACAAAAACAGACAGGTAGATACAGTTACCGATACACACACACACACACACACACACACACACACACACACACACACACACACACACACACACACACAATCCAGGCAGTGACAGCGATGGGATTTGAGTGGGATTGGCAAAGTGTTGTTGACATTTGATTTTATTTACTCTCCCCCACTCCCTCTTTCACTCACAAATCCTGCCAACAAACACTTCATTTCTCCACCCTCTGAGAAACTCCCCCCTGTCACTCCTTCTCCTCTCCCTCCTCTCCCTTTCTCTCTATGCTCAATCCTTCAAACAACTTTTAACCTTCTTTCTGAGCAATTCAAACACGCTGACCTTGACTGGATGACCAAGCTCCTTCACTGGCGAGAGAAAGAATGGTGATTGTGGTGATGGTGATGGTGATGGTGAGGGAAAAGATGTGCTGGCTCTGTTATTGTGTTAGCGGATGTGTTAGGGGGATGAGATGTGGTGGTGGTGGTAGCGGTGTGGCTGTGGTGACTTGTGGTGGTGATCTGGCTGTAGTGGTGTGATGTAGTGGTGATTTGTTGTGGTGGTGATGGTAGTGGTTGTGGTGGTGGTGGTGGTGGTGGTGATAATGGTGTGGTTGTGGTGAAATATGAGGTGTCACTTGTATCACCTTTGTTTGCGCCTCTTTATTCTACCTCTCCCTTGTTCCTTCTCTCTTTCTGTCACTTTTCCTTCTCCTTTTTATTCCTTCTTTTTTCATCCTCCTCTCCATTCCCTTCTTTCTTCTCTTTTCCTTCATTCTACTTGGCACAATACTCCAGTTCTCTTTCCATTTTCTCCTTTCCTCTCTTTCATTTTATTCTCCCATATTATTCATTCTTACCTCTTCTCTCTCTCTCTCTCTCTCTCTCTCTCTCTCTCTCTCTCTCTCTCTCTCTCTCTCTCTCTCTCTCTCTCTCTCTCTCTCTCTCTCTCTCTCTTCATTCCGACATACTTCTCTTGTTTCCTTTCCCTCCTCCTCTCTCTTTTTTCCTTCATTTTACCTGTTACAGTACTCCTCTTCTTCCTTTTCCCTCTCTCCTCTTTATCACTCATCTCTCTTCGTCCCACCTAACAAAGTAATTCCCTTATTCTTCCTCTCCTCTTCATTTATTTTTTATGTCTCTTTCTCTTTATTCCACCTGACGCAGTATTTCCCTCTTCCCTTCCTCCTCTACATTCTCTCCTCTCCTCTCTTATTTCCCTCTCCCCTTCCTCCTCTCCATTATCTCCTTCCCTCTCTTCTTTCCTTTCATTCTCTCTGACGAAGTATTTATTTTTTTTATCATCTTTTTCTCTCTTCTTTCCATTCCTTCCATCTCTCCTTTCAATTTCATCTCTCACTTTTCATTCTTTCCCTCTCTCCTTTCTATTCCTTATCTCTCTCTCCTTTCCGTTCCTTCACTTCCTCCTTTCCAATTTTCCTTTTCTCATTTCCATTCCATCTCACTTTTCATTCCTTGTATCCTTTCCATTCCTTCCTCCTCTCCTCTCCATTACTTCCCTCTCTCATTTCCATTCCCTCTCTAATCCTCCATTACTTCCCTCTCTCTCCTTCCCATTCCTTCTTCCCCTGCTCTCCATTCCTCTCTCCCATTGCTTGAGTGCTACTTAGAAATGAATTTAAACCTTTCTCGTAGTTCATCTTAGCGAGAATGGTGCCTCAAGTTATTTTTACTTATTTAAGCCTCTTTCCCTCACTGCTGGCTGGCGGGTTCCTGGAAATGTTCTCATCATTACTAAAGCAAGTGGAATTTACAACAGGTGCTGGTGAAGGTGTTAAAATGTTTTCCTATCACCTTCCTCTATGACCACTATCACTACCACCACCACCACCACCACCACCACCACCACCACAATCATCATCATCAACAACAACAAAACAGGTACTATTATTTCTAATCAACCAACACAAACACAAACGCACAAACAAACATAGCGTGTCATCACCGTGAAATCAACCAGCACAAAAATACCACCACCACCACCACCACAACAACAACAACAATAAAAACAACACCAACAAAAACAACAGAGCGGCAGCAGCAGCAGCAGAAAAAGTAACACCACCAACACCAACAATAACATACGTAAAATAAATAAACAAAAAACACCCAAAGCAAAAAACGTATCCTATAAACTC
>NC_087187.1:6820000-6822500 GCF_035594125.1 Scylla paramamosain
TCTCTTTCCTTCTCTTCCTCCGGGCCTTGCTGTGTTTCTACTTTCATTACCTGTTTCCGATTTAATTTCCTGTTTTTATTTCATTTTTTTTTGTGGTTCTTTTTTGCTTCTTAATTCTTGTTAATATTTTTACTCTCTCTCTCTCTCTCTCTCTCTCTCTCTCTCTCTCTCTCTCTCTCTCTCTCTCTCTCTCTCTCTCTCCTTAATATATCGTAGATTCCACAACACAGGCACTTCATAGTTTCCCACCTCCTCCTCCTCCTCCTCCTCCTCCTCCTTCAACGCTCCACCTAATATTGCACTTCCACTTAACTTCCTCCCTCCACCCTCTCCACTCTCCCGTCCCTCCACCCTCATCCATCTCCCACGCCCACACTCACCTGTCATATTAACACCTGTCACACTCCCAACACTGATAACACCTTGCTACACTTACCTTGATAAAGACTAGGTGCTCCTACATACACACACACACACACACACACACACACACACACACACACACAGGCAGGTAGTTTATTGACCACAACATCAATTAATTACATACGTTGTAATATCATTCAGAATAGGTACAGAAGAGTTGATAAAGAATTCAAAACGAACAGCCATAGTGAATCCAATAATG
Organism: Scylla paramamosain; assembly: GCF_035594125.1. Taxonomy (NCBI): domain Eukaryota; kingdom Metazoa; phylum Arthropoda; class Malacostraca; order Decapoda; family Portunidae; genus Scylla; species Scylla paramamosain. Next base: position 6,820,626 of record NC_087187.1, read on the forward strand.
AAATACAATACAGAATACTCTCTCTCTCTTTTATACGCGCACACACACACACACACACACACACACACACACACACACACACACACACACACACACACACACACACACACACACACACACACACACACACTATACACAATACGTACATTCCCCCACATCTATACAAAACAGAGTCAAGCCCTAAAACCTCCCTTTTTTTTCCTTTTTTCCCTCTCAGCTGGCCTGCACCTGCCTTTTTCCCTTCACTCCACTCTCTTTTCCACAACTGCTGCATCCTGCCTCCCCTCATCCCCTCACCCCCTTCCCTCACTCCATTACCCTCCTCATACCTCCCGCATCCTCTCTCTCCCCCTCCCCACGCCTTCCCATCTTCCTCTACACCCTTCCCTCCCTCTTCCCGGCCAAGCATATTCGGAAGCTTCGCCAAAAACACAATACTCTGCATCCCTCACCCAAGCCTCTCTTCCCCACCTCTACATGGCTACCTTCCCCAGGATTCCCCAACACGCCCCTTCCTTCCTTTCATTCGTGTCCGGCACTCTCAACAAAAGTATGATGTAAAGTAAAAAAAAAAGAAAAAAAATATTCGTGCATTTCAGCCTTTAACCTTCCCTCTCCTGCTCTCCTCTCTGTAGTTTTTTCCCCCAATATATTTTTTTTATTCTCAACGTTAGGTACAAGTAGATAGGTTAACATATGCGTTAGGAAGGCAAACCCCAACATCTCAAAATCGCCTCCATACGTTTTTTTACCTTCCAAAACCTTCCCCCAGCATGTTAATCCCTCCAACCTTCCTTCCTTTCCTTCATATTCGGCATCAACATAAACTAAATTGCATACTTGCTTGTTTAATCACCCAAATAACGTGGATGAACAAAATACCCTCACACTCAACCCTTCAACCACAGCCTCCCAAACTTTCCAAAACATTCCCAAGCACGCAAAATCTTCCCATTATTCTTCCCTTTATGACAAGCAAGCGCCCCAAACACAATACGGCACCCTCACTACAACCTCCCAAACTTCTTCCCTAACCATACCTAAACAAGTCCTTCCAACCATTCTTCCCTAACCATCCCTAAACATAGAGATCCTTCCAACCATCCCTAAACAAGCAGGTCCTTCCAACCAGCTTTCCCTTCCCAAGCCGAGGCAAGCGAGGCATCCCCAGACAGCAAAACAGGCGCCCCTTGTCTTGATCCGCTCAAACTACTAACGCTTGAATTATAAGGCGAGGGGGAATTACACTACAAATAACACGAGGGTATTTCGGGCACAAGCAGATGCGGTAAACAGAGGCAGGCACGGAGGGAGAGGCGTGCAGGCGTGCAGGCGTGCAGGCATGAGGAACGTATACCTACCCGGGAGAGGTCTGGGCCGAGGAGCGCGATAATAATGAGGGTTGCGGTGGTAGTGGTTGTTGTTGTTGTTGTTGTTGTTGTTGTTGTTGTTGTTGTGATGGTGGTGGTGGGTGAAGTAATAGCTATGGTTGTGGTTGTGCAAAATTAAAGTCGCAGCAACAGTAGTAATGGTGGTGGTTGTAGTAGTAGTAGTAGTAGTAGTAGTAGTAGTAGTAGTAGTAATGTCATTGTTGTTCTAACCATAATAGTGATATAAATATTACTGAATGTACCATTAGTAGACATTACAGTATCATTATCACCATCACCATCATCACCATCATCACGATCATCATCAGCAGCAGCAACAGTAGTGGTAAAAACAGCACCACTGAAAGCAAGAATAAGAAGAATTTAGGAACTGCATTTTCTGTGGCTGGTGGCAGACAAAAATACTGTTTCGGGTTGATATAATTTCATCCTTCCTACGCCTCTGCCTCTCCTCCTCCTCCTGCTTCTCCTCCTCCTCCTCCTC
>NC_087187.1:6825000-6835000 GCF_035594125.1 Scylla paramamosain
GGAGAGAGAGAGAAAATATTAATGCCCTTACAATGCTTCCAGTCACCTTTCTATTATTCACTTCACCTGCCTCACTTCAAACTGGGAAATAAAAATGCTGATACAAATAATTCACGTCTACTATTACGTATTGAGGGAGAAAAAAAAGTAAAGGTTGCTATTTTCCTTGTCAATTATGAACGTATAGTACATTAATATTACGTCAGAAGAGGTGTGTGTGTGTGTGTGTGTGTGTGTGTGTGTGTGATGTATGGGACAGGTGGACAAGTTGATGGATAGAACAATGCAATGATGGACAGGTTACATTTCCTCTATAACAATTTACTTATAATGCTCAGCCGCCATGTTTCCTTTTCCTCTTCACCCTCTCTCTCTCTCTCTCTCTCTCTCTCTCTCTCACTTTATTCCCCTTTCTTCCTATTTCTCCCATTCTTCTTTCTCCTTTATTCTTCCAGTCTATATCTTGTTTTCTATCTATTCCCTTTCCTGTTCTTTAATTTACCTTTTCATTCATTCAATTCTTTTTTACTTCTGCTTTCCTCCTCCTTTCTCTCTCTCCCTTTCCACTCTCTCCATTTACCTATTGTTTCTCCCTTCCTTCCTTTTCCATCTACGTTTATTCCCATTTCGTCGTTTTATTTCTCATTCTCCTTCTATTTCATCTATGCTTTCTATTCCTCCTTTCACTTTCAATCTTTTACTATGCCTCCGTTCATTCTCTTCCCCTCCCATTTCCATATTTATCATCCTTTCTGATCTATACCCTTAAACCAAACAACACGAGAAGAAAGTAACAGGAAACTGGAAAAAAAAGGAAAACATTAAGTTTTTTCAAAGCATCCATTATAAACATCACCATCATCACCATCATCAGGAGGCTACTTTTTTACTTAAAGCACTATAGACTACTCACAGGGAGGACCTTGATCTGCCCGCTAATTCCTTGTTGCACGTAATGAGTCAGGAAATTTTACCTTACTTCACCACGCCGTAAACTTCTCATAATCCACAGCGGGGGACATTACCAGGGTTGTGTTATTTTGTGTTGCTTCCTCCATTACCCGCTGGTGTGCTGTGCGTATGTGCGTTAAGGCTCCTTCCTCTGTATCCTGCCTCGTCTTGTTTCTAAGTATGAATAAATGAGAAAAAAAGTAGTGTAAACGATTCTAGTGTTTCCTAAGGCATAATTACATAGGTTTGGCGCGGATAAGCAAACATTACATAGTTACATCTTTAGGAACAAGCACTGCTAGCACTGGGGGAAGAGGAAACAACACAGAGAAACATTTGAAACATTTATTCATGGCCATTAAATGCAAAAAAATACCTTGATTTTGTCTTAAGGAGGCCAGCTTCTCAGACGAGGCAAATTTCTACAAAGCATCCTTAAAGATAATCATGAAATAAACAATATACAAATTCAAAAACAATACAATTTCAAATACAGTTTCAATGAGCAACGCCCCACTGTCCCTGCAACACTGTGAGTAAAGCTGGGGCTTCAAATACAAGCCCCACAGTTTCTTAAGGCCTTGAATCCTTCCGGTCACTCAACATTGGAGACCCGCCTCAACCCTGATTCCTTCTGCTCCCCCTCCTCCCCCTTCATCTCTCCCCATGCCCTCTCTTGTTTTTATTCCTGCTTATCCCCCTCCCTCTCCCTTTAATCTCTCTTCACATTCCCTCTCTTGTTTTTACTTCTGCTTATCCCCTCTCTCTCCCTTTTGCCTCCTTCTCTCTTGTCTTCCTTTTCCTTTCCTTCTCCTTCTATACATTCTGTTCATTACCTTTTCCTATGCCTCCTAATCATTCATCCCCTTTCTTTTCTTTTACCTTCTTCATTTCTATCTTCCGTACTCATCATTCCTCCCTTTCTTTCTTCCTTTTCCCTTTTTCGTCTCTATTTCCTATTCTTATCATTCCTCCCCTTTCCTTCTTCTTTTTCCCCTTTTCCATCTCCTGTTTCTATCATTCCTTCCCTTTCCTTTTTTTTTACCATCTCTATCTCCTGTTATTGTCATCCCTCCCCTTTCCTTCTTTTTGCATCTCTATCTCCTCTTCTTATTATTCCTCCCCTTCCTTCTTCTTTCCCTTTTCCATCTCTATCTCTTGTTCTTATCCCCCTTCTTTTTCCCTCTTCCATCCCTCTCTCTCCTGTTTTCATAATTCCTTCTCTTTCCTTCCTTTTCCTTTTATCCATCTTTAACTTTTCATCCTCTTTTCCCTCGCCCTTTATAACAACGTCCCACGCTTATTTCTCCCATTCCTCCTTTCCCTTATCCCTCGTTTATCTGTTTTCTTCTTTCACCTGCTGCCATTAGGTCTCCCCTTGCGCATCTAAGCCGCCTGTTTGTTTCTCCTTTCCAGTTTTCTTTCAATCCCTTTCCCGTCTCGTCTTTTCCAGCCTCGTCACTTTAAGTATAAAAAGGGCAACGTCTACAATTCTTCCCTCAACTTAACCTAGTGTCTTTTTGTCAATGATACCATCTCGTCTCCCCTTGTCTGGTACCCTCTGTTTATTTCACCTCTTCCCGTTCTCTTTCAATCCCCTTCCAGTCTCTTCCTTTTCCACCCTCGTCACTTTAAATATAAAAGGGTAACAGCTTCACTTCTCCTTCCCGCATCTCCCTCTTTTCGTCAATAATACCATCTCGTCTCCCCTTCTCCATCTGTACCATTTGTTTATTCCCATCTTCCCCTTCTCTTTCTAGCCCTTCCCCGTCTCTTCCTCCGCCTTCTCGACAACATAAACATCGCCACGAATTCCAGAGCTCACTGGTTCGAATCGTACTCGCTCCTGACATTTCCACGTATCAATATTGTAGTGCATTGCCCGAAGACTTCACGAGGGAAAGTACTGATGCACCGGTGACGGGGCGGAAAAGACGCGATACAGCTTTGCGGGACTTTTGATGTACGAAGTGAATGGTGTGGAGGATGTGTCAAGGAATGGAGGAAAGAGAGTGACGATTTTGATAGCCTAGAGGAAGTTATAGAGGTTTTTAAGTGTTTTTTTTTTTTTTTTTTTTTTTTTGCGTGTGATTTCAGGAATAATTCAACAGTAATTAACGGAGAAAAATCATGAAGACTGTACGGCCTTTAAAAACAGCCCTTATGAAACAGCACTGCGTCCATAAGGAATGTAAGAAAAAGTGTGACATTTTTAACAACCTAGTGGAAATTATCAGTTGTGTTTTTTTTTTAATGATTTTAGGGATAATTCAACAAGGATTCTGCAATTATTAATGGAGAAAATCATGAAAACTGTGCGTCCTTCGAAAACAGCCTTTATAGAACAGCAATGCGTTTCAGAATACACTCCGGTCTATCAATACCTACTTGAAGTCATCTTGGCTTTAAGTGTTTTTTTAATGATTTTAGCGATAATTCAACAAGGATTCTGCACTCTTAATGAAGAAAAAAGTCATGAGAACTGTGTGGCCTTTAAAACAAACCTTTATGAAATAGCAACGCGTTTCAGAATACGTGACGCTCTGCTAATACGATGATCTACAGAAAACAGATATCTAGTCCATGTTCCGGTAAACAACACTACATAATACTGAAAAATTAAAAGTTGGGTTAGATTAAGGCAGAAATCTTACTGGAGTTAAAATGATCACGTATTTTGTTGATTTCTGATGCTCTGATATGTTTCAGTTAATGATCTTCGTTGCCTTACGTACCTTATTTACTTCAGCGATGCTCCTCTAAATGTTTAATTAATTATGTAAGTTCAGTTGTCAGATTTGAAGGTTTGTGATTCTCTCTCTCTCTCTCTCTCTCTCTCTCTCTCTCTCTCTCTCTCTCTCTCTCTCTCACACACACACACACACACACACACACACACACACACACACACACACACACACACACACACACACACACACACACACACACACACACACAAAGTAATGCTCACTCTCACAGAATCAGCTTAATAAAAAGACTAGGTAAGTATCACAGCTCCCTTGTCAAACTGTACACTTTCTCGGCCCTGAAGATACTCAATATGTCTTCGCTCCTTCCCCTTCCTCACCTGCCAATCTTTTCCCTCACCTGCCACGGAATGTCCAATCTCCTCGCAGTCCCATCACACTCCACCCTTCCCTTCTCCTTACTCCATCTTCGGACTTCCCCACCCCTCCCCTTACCTGTCACCCCACCCTCACTGCAGCCAAGCCCCTTCACTTACCTGAGTCCGCACCTGCCTCTCCCTCTAGTCACCAGCTTTGAATATGAAATCCAGGTTCAATCACGTCATTAGTCAAGTCGAAAAACCGAAACACACACACACACACACACACACACACACACACACACACACACACACACACACACACACACGATTCACTTCAGGTATCGAAAAGGAGATTTACTCGGCTTAGTTCTTTCAATAGGAGGAGGAGGAGGAGGAGGAGGAGGAGGAGGAGGAGCTGAATACCTGGACATCAAAGGGTCCTCTTCTCGCTCCTCGTTACCTGCGCATGTGACAAGCAGGTAACCATCACAATCAGGAAATTAAGGCACGACTTCTTTTTTTTTTTTTTTGAGCACGATACAAACCCGACAAAAGAAGTGCTGGAAAAGTTCATTACGTGTCTATTTGGTATCAACATTAGTCATCCCTTCGTGCGACACATCGAGACACTCAAGTTAATGGGCACAGGTAAACACAGATAAACACAGCTCTCAGGTGTGCTGCATAATTGACACGGGGCCATTAAGGGAAAGCAGACGTGTTTGTAGGGATGGGAAATGAGGTATGTGAACGCTCTCTCTCTCTCTCTCTCTCTCTCTCTCTCTCTCTCTCTCTCTCTCTCTCTCTCTCTCTCTCTCTCTCTCTCTCTCTCAGTGGAAGCAGGGAATGTCAAACTTTCACTGGTGAGTTTAACGCATCGAGAGGCGAGTGTTTGGTAGTGTTTGGCATTACTCGTATCATTCATGGTTTTTATTATACTCGTAATTACTATTATTATCATTATTAACATCGTCACAATCATCATTCATCGTCATATGCTTCCTCATGAACACTGCTACAACTGCCTATAAATATCAATACCACTGTTGTTGTTGTTGTTGCTACTACTACTACTACTACTACTACTACTACTACCAATACTTCATATAAAGATGTGACAGATGCCTGATAAAGTATGATAGATCTTAAATGCTAAGTAGTTGTAGCGAAAATAATAAGTAATAACATCATTAGCGGCACCACCACCACCACTGGGATGAGCAGCAGCAGCAATAGTGGTGGTAGTAGTAGTAGTAGTAGTAGTAGTAGTAGTAGTAGTAGTAGTAGTAGTAGTAGTAGTAGTAGTAGTAGTAGTAGTAGTAGTAGTAGTAGTAGTAGTAGAAGTAGTAGTAGTAGTAGTAGTAGTAGTAGTAGAAGTAGTTGTAGTAGTAGTAAAAGTAGTAGTCGAAGCGCCGAGATAGTGGTGGCATCGGCAGTATAAGTAGCAGCAGCAGCAGCAGCAGCAGCAGCAACAGTACTAATAGCAGTTCAAATAACACACCTAACATCACCATCACCTGTTGTTGTAAAATCCAAACTATTTACCTGCGCCATCAAAATAAAAACTCAGGCACCAATAATTCAGTGCATTGAGCCAGGCACGGGAGGTCACCAATCACTCTTTTATTACATACTTTTTAATTAATCCACACATATTTTTCTCCCCTCATAGAAGCTCAAAAAACATGTTATTGAAAGGTGGACATGGGAGGGTGGAAGCTCCGGTCTACAGGTATTAATCTGGCGGACTAAAATATAGGAGCAGATTCGCTTTTACACAAACGAGTATGTATGTATGATAGGAAACAGCCGGTATGCATGTATTGTTGCCGTGATGCGCATAAGAGTAATTCCTTGTTTGGCCACATGAGCTGTGTTAAGCCCCTTCACACACACACACACACACACACACACACACACACACACACACACACACACACACACACACACACACACACACACACACACACACACAACAAAGAAACAATTATGTACATATAAGTTAAATTAAAGACATTCTAAGCCTGAGGGGTCAATTCATATCTTTTTCATTTCATTCCTTTAGTCTCCATCCTCACCCTGACCTTCTGTGTACATACTTTTGCAGTACTTCCTTCTACAACAACAACAACAACAACAACAACAACAACAACAACAACAACACCAACAACAACAACAATAAGGAAACAAAACCCAGAACAGCGACAACAAAAATAACAGTAATAACAACAAAACAGACAACAGCTACTATTACTACCCACTCCAACCACTACCACCTTCACCACCACCACCGCCGCCACCGGAAGACACGTAACCTTACAAGTGTAGCACCATTAGGTATGCATGGCCACACAGGCGGGCGAGTTGGCCACACCACTTCACAGCCTCCCAGCCTCGCCACCTTCGGGTCATGTTGTGCGTTGTCTCAAACCTCAACCCTCAACTCACGCATATAATCTGCCACTTTGCTTCACAAGTTCGCAGTTAATCCTTTAAGTCAAGCGGCATTAGTTTCGTTATATTCAGGATATCCTTAGAGGCTTTTAGTGGGTTTATCGCGATGTTTTTTAATAATCAAGGTGTTAATGATGTTCTGGAGCACTCATCCGATTTACATCATTTTTTTTTTTTTGCTACATTCTGACTAGCAATGCAAGGCTGCATATAATCTGAAAATTCCCTGAAATACTATGTTAATATCATAGTTCAAATAATCTTTTAATCTATACTTTTTCCAGTCACTTCCTTAACAAATAACTAACACAGTATCTTCACCTTACACCACAAAACAACCCACAAGATTATAAATTCCCTTCCTTCACTCTTCTTTATCTAACCCAAAATAATACATTTTGGTTCAATTACCTCACATGGTAACTACTGCAACTATGCTTTCTCCATCACATAACCCCTAAAACTACAATCTTTTCCTATTATCGGACGCAAAACAAAGAAAGTTATAATTTTTCCTATAACTTTCTCCTCCTTGCGGCTGCTCCCATTAGAAGTCGCCACAGCAGATCATCCTTCTCCAACACGGTCGGTCCCCTGCGCCTTGTTCTGTCACACCGACCACTTGCATGACTTCCTTCACTGCATCCAGATATCTTCTCTTTGGTCTTCCTCTCCTCGTTCTGCAGGGAAGGTAATTTTTCCACCTTACAGAAATTAACTCCCCTTCCTTATCTTCCTATGGCAACCACAGAATTCATCACTGTATCACTTACTAAGAAGACTGATTTTTACCTTACCTAACCTAACTTAACCTAACCTACCCTAACCTAACTTAACCTAATCTAATCTAACTTAACCTAACCTAACCTAACTTAACCTAATCTAATCTAACTTAACCTAGCCTAACCTAATCTAACTTAACCTAACCTAACCTAACCTAACCTAACCTAAGCTAACCTAAGCTAACTACACCTGTGCACTCACACATGACATAACCATCACAGCTTGTATCCTTAGTCGCAACACAATTAAATGTAAATCTTAATAACTCAACGACATAATTCTTATTCTCTTCTTTCCTTATCCATTATTTCCCCTTACAATATAATTCCTGCAGGCATTTCCCGCTTCCCCTCAAAATACAATCCCTCTATGTACACTATTCCTTTCCACTGTCTTTTTTTTTCTCTCTCTTTTACCTCCCCCTCACAAGATAATCCCAAACGATACTCTTTTTCCCTTCTCTCTTAGTTGTTGTTTTTTTTTCCTCACAACATAATCCCTTCACTTTTAACTTATTTCTTATTTCCTCTAATTATATTTTTTTCCCCTTCCCTCATCCCTGATTTCCTCACAATATAATCCCTAACTAAAACCTTTTTCCCCTTTTTCCTCATATCATTTATTTCCCCAACTACTTTTTTTCCCTTCTTTTTGCTACCATTTATTTCCCCTCTCAACATAATCACTAACTACAAACTTTTTTCCCCTTTATCACCCCTAACTTCCCCTCACAACATAATCCTTCCACCTATAACTTTTCCCCTTTTCATCCCTAACTTCCCCTTGAAACATAATCCTCACCAATAACCCTTTCCCCATTCATTCCTAATTTCCCCTCACAATATAATTCCCTGATGTACTCTCCCCTGTGGCCCCATCACAACCTGGCAGCCCCATAACACCCCATCACCCTCACACGCTTGTTTTCATGACAGGCCTCCACAGCCCCGTCCATCATTTCACTTTTCCAATATTGTACATGAATCCAGCGGCGGGGAGTGGCGACGACCTCAACCTCTTTAACAATTCAAGAGCTGCAAAGGTCAGCCAGTTTACGGAAGTATTCGCTGGGTACGGAAAAAAGTGACCCAAGTGGAAGAAAGATAGATGCTTAATGTATGTAAGACTATAAGGAAAAAATGTTGCCTTAGTGGAGGAAAGACAGATAATCTAATACCCTGTAAGTAGGAGTTTATGAGGGGAAAACGTGACAAAAGTGGGTGGAAAGACAGAATTAGGTAACTTAATGCTTCGTAGGTATAACTTAATGAGGGAAAAATGTGGCCTTAGTGGGAGGAAAGACATGCGTAACTTGATGCCTGGTACGACTCTGCGAAGGGAAAAACGTGATCTTAATGGGAGGAAAGACAGGATAACGCAACTCTATGTCTCTATGTACGACTTTGAAGGGGGGAAACGTGACTTTGGTTGGAGGAAAGACAAAATCCTGTAGCAGCATTATGACAGGAAAGAAAACAGCAAATAATTTTCAGCAAGTTTGCAAAGTGTTTATTTATTTATTTTTTTTCTTTGTATTTTTTTAAGAAAGTGGATTTTAGCTTTTAAGATGATTAGTTCCGCAAAATTCGAGTGCAAATTCCGCTCCCTAATTTTATGTGAGCAAAAATAAATACAGGTGTACGCTCAACTTGTAATTCTAAACACATTCTTACCTGCATTTACAAACACATTACTTCCACAACGAGCCTGGCTGAACTCGCTGTCCTACTTCCAGCACGAGAAAACTCTGTACCTCTCTCTCTCTCTCTCTCTCTCTCTCTCTCTCTCTCTCTCTCTCTCTCTCTCTCTCTCTCTCTCTCTGAATGACTGGCTGACTGACTGACTGGCTGTGTTTGTGTGTTTATGACTGTCTGTCTGTCCGTGTTTGTGTGTGTTTATGACTCTCTCTCTCTCTCTCTCTCTCTCTCTCTCTCTCTCTCCTCTCTCTCTCTCTCTCTCTCTCTCTCTCTCTCTCTCTCTCTCTCTGAATGACTGGCTGAATGACCGGCTGACTGACTGGCTGGATGAATGACTAGCTGTGTTTGTGTGTGTTTATGACCTCTCTCTCTCTCTCTCTCTCTCTCTCTATCTCTCTCTCTCCTCTCTCCTCTCTCTCTCTCTCTCTCTCTCTCTCTCTCCTCTCTCTCTCTCTCTCTCTCTCTCTCTCTCCCAAAATACACGCATCACAGCTGTAAATATGATCTTGCCTGAACCTTTTTACCTTTTTTTCCCCGCACTGTCAAGGTTCCTAAGAGTAGCCAAGTGTGCGAGGAGAGCCAGAGACCCAGGTGGAGACGGCAGGTGAATCGCGCTGCCTTCACTACAGCAGCAAGACGTAGTGGCCGGGAAAGGATTACAGACCCGCATTCTTAAAGGTTTTGTTCTGTCTGGTACACCTTTCCTTAATTACCAATCACTCTGAGACATCTTTAGGTGTTCTGCAGCCACCTACAATCTTTAAACAGGGGTAGAAGTTGCAAAATCTAGACTTTTAATTCTTCTTCCTTGTAGGTGCTTAAAAAGATTTCACACGTTAATTTTGGTGCTGTTAATTGTTCCGTATTGTAGTGAAAGGGTGAAGACTTTAGGAAGGCCAGAAAGATTACGTATTTGGGTTTTCACATTGTTTTTCTTATCTTACTCTTTTTTTAATTAGTGGTTCAGAATCCTCGTCAAACTCTCACTAGAATCATTAAAACTCACTTGAAAATCCTAACTTCCAGCACAGTTTGGTAAAAGCAA
>NC_087187.1:6837500-6840000 GCF_035594125.1 Scylla paramamosain
TCGTAGTAATATATGAACACAAATTAAATTAAGTAGACACATCCTCGCCACATAAAAATGAGGCGGCGGGGTTTAAGTCACCGGGCCATTCACTGCATCCCGTCACTGATCCGCGCCTCATTTTCCCTCACGCCCGGCAGTCCTGACTTTTCCCTCACGTCGTAGCGCAGTAGTTTTCCCGGGCGGGCGCTCAGAGTGGCTTAAGTAAGTATTATCTTTACGCAGTGACAAAGAGGTTAATGAAGCTTGTTTGCTCTAATTAACGCCCCAAGTATGGCCTTAAGGCTCTTTATCCCGCGTGAAGCTGACTTTAAGTAGTGCCTTCAGTTTTATATGAGTTTGGAGGAGTTCACGCCGCCCTCATTATTAAGTAAATGAGCTTCGTGCACACTCTCAGACTTCGTGACAGTCCGGCGGCAGTTGAGTTCGCTTCTCGTGTATGAATGTTACGACTCTTCCTTGTTACGAGCCTCCCTTGCTACGAGTCTCCATGTTACGCCTCTCCCTCACCCCAAAAGTTACGGCGGTACAATGTGGCTTCGTTATGGCGCGATATGAGGCAAACTTGTCCAGGGCTGCGCGGCGGTGACGAGCGGGATTATGAAGATGGGGGTGAATTACACATTTCCCTTTGCATTGAAAGTTATGTCGGTGCAGTGTGGCTTCGTGATTCCGCAATATGAGGCGCCATTTAGTACTGGGAGGTGGTGGCAGGCGGCAGTGTCAGGAGGGAGGGAAGTATCAAGAGGAGAGAGGGGAGTGTTGGGAGGGGAGGACAGTGCTAGGAGGAGGGACGGTGTTAGCAGGAGGGAGGGTAGTGTTAGCAGGAGGGAGGGGAGTGTCAGTAGAAGGGAGGGAAATGTAAGCAGAAGGGACAGTGTTAGCAGAAGGGAGGGTGTTAGCAGGAGGGAGGGTGTTAGCAGGAGGGAGTGGGAGTGTTAGCAGGAGGGAGTGGGAGTGTTAGCAGGGGGTAGGGTGTTAGCAGGGGGGAGGGGGAATGCTGGTAGAGGGGGAGGGATGGGATCTTTGGTGTCTGGTTTAGCTTTAGTGTTATCTCAGTACGCAATGGGCTTTATTCAAATGCAAAATGAGAATGAGAGTACCGGCGGCACGATGATGGTGATGATGATGATGATGAAGACAGATGATGATTATGATGATGCTGATTATACCGATGATTACTATTTTCTTTCTTTTTGTATATATATATTTTTTTTACGACTACAAAAAGACACAGGCACAAAAATAATAAACATTTAATAGTCGTTCCCCAAAAAATGCAACGTACAAAAAGGTTCCAATCGGGCTGGCCAATCTAATTAAGATGGCCGGATACTCTGCGCCGGGGACTGTTTGCGCCCAGCGAGGAGAGAAAAACATTACCAGGCAGGGCTCTGAAGTACACTGTGTTAGCGATAATGATGATGATAACGATAAGGAATAAATGATAACAACAGTGAGTAATAAGGGAAATAAATTGTGAGTGAATGAATAAATACTGCTTTGTTATTCATCTGGAAACCACACAGCCGAATAACCAAAATAAAATAAAGTAAACGAATGAATAAATACATGGAAGGAAAATGAAAAACATCTAAAAAACACAAAAATAATGAAATACACAAATAATAAATGAATCAATATATACTGCCGCATTACTCAGTTGGAAATCGCATAACCAAAATAAATAAAATAAAATAAACACATAGATAAATAAAAGATAAAAAAAAAAAAGTTTATAAGTAGAACATCTTTTTATACCTCCCTTTGCACCTGTACGTAATAGTAAGACACCACCTCGCACTTACTTCATCATCATCATCATCATCATTATCATCATCATCATCACCATTCATTATAATCAACAGTCTCTATGATTCCAGTGCATGGCAAGTCTTTCACAACTTTCTCCATTCATCTCCCTCACCTGCAAGTCTCATCCAGGCCTCCCCAGCAAAACTTTTCATCATTATCTCTCCATTTAGTTCCTTGGGGTATATTATCTCTATCTCTTTCTTTTTCTCTCCATCTGTTTTTTTTTTTTTTTTTTTGTCGCCCTAACCAATTCTTCGTCTTATCTCTTAATCTCATTTTCTGTTTTATCTCGTGTCTTCATCTTCTCTTTTGTATCATTTCGGGTCTCCATATTGTTTTGTTTTGTTTTGTTTTATCTCCTTTTTCCATCTTTTCTCTGCTCTTATTTCGTTTATTTATCTTGTTCTTGTTTTATCTCTTTCTTCCATCTTCTCTCTTCTCTTATTTCGTTTCTCTATCGCCTCTGTCTTACTGGGTTTCTCCATCTTTTTCTTTTCTTTTATTTCATCTCCTCGCCTTGTGTTATGTCTTAACTGGTTTCTCCATCTTGCTTTCTCACTTTTCTCGTTTCTCTATGTAATTATTTTCTTATCTCATCTCTCCTTCTTGTGTTCTGTCTTATCTCGTCCCCTCCATTTTTTCTTTATCTCGTCTTCTAGTTTAGTTCCACATCTTATCTCATTAT
>NC_087187.1:6850000-6855000 GCF_035594125.1 Scylla paramamosain
AGCGATCTACATACACGAGGTATGTACGGCCTGCTGCGTGGAAGTAGTCTGCAGAAACTGACTCAAACACCCTGCTGGGTGTGTCCGTGTCCTGCCAGAGAGGTTCGTTGGCTTGGCTTGGTAGGAGTGGACGGCATAGTGAGCATCCAGAAACGACGTTCTCAACGTCTCTGTCCATACCAGGCCAGTACACCGTTTGTCGGGCCCGTCGCTTGGTGCGCTCCATCCCCTGATGACTGTCATGGAGTCGCTCTAGTGTTTCTCGGCGGAGGCTGTGAGGAATAAGAAGTCTCGGCCCGTAAACCACCAGGTCGTCGTCTACGGCCAGCAGACTGCGCACCGGCCAGTACGTACGCAAGCGGTGATCGAGGTCGTGGCAATGATCAGGAAGCCCTCGATGATGACGTTCTTGAGCAAGCAGTACTCCCCGTCTCTTGCTGCTGCGGCACGTACCATTTCCACAGTCTGATCCTGGAGTGGTGCTAAGCGGACGCCGTCCTCATTGGTGGCAGATAACGCTGAGATGACCGCTGAGTGGAGAGGGTCGAGGTCACCAGAAGTAGCAGCATCCTCTTCCTCCACTGGGTCCTGTACTGGAGCACGTGAGAGGGCGTCGGGCACACAGTGTGTCGATCCCTTTTGCCAGCTTGCTGTGAAAGAATACTGAGCAAGCTTCTCCCTCATGCGCTGCAGCCGCAGGTTCTCTATTTCTCCCAACAACTTGCTATTGAGGAGAGGTATCAGCGGGCGGTGGTCGAGCACTAGATCGAAGTGAGGGAGTCCTTTCAGGTAGGTGCCACATTTCCTGACTGCCCAGACGATTGCAGCCATTTCCAACTCTATTACTGCATAGCGGCTCTCTGTGTCTGTAACAAATCTTGACCCGCATTGCACCATCTTCCACTGGTCACTGTGCTTCTGCAGGAGAACGAATCCAAATCCGTGCATCCTTGAGGCGTCAGTCTGTAGCATCGTTGGTAATGATGGGTCGAAGTATGCCAAGACAGGTGGGCTGACGAGACACTGTTTCACCTTCTCAAACGCCTCTTCATGGTTAGGAGACCAGCACCAACTGTTCTTCGGGCGTAAGAGATCTCTGAGGGGTTGTGCAGCTGCAGCCACAGCAGGAGAAAAGCTTCCAAGCTGGTTTGTAAGACCCATGAATGATCGTAAGTCGGTGATGTGCTGTGGTCGTGGGAAGTCAGAGATTGCCTTAACTTTCTTTGAGTCTGTCGTGTAGCCTTGTCCAGAAACAGAGTAACCACAGTAATCTACCACTCTTTCCGCGAATGTAAACTTCTGTGGGTTGAGAGTGATGCCGTGCTGGTCACACCGCCGCACAATCTGAATGACATGGGCTAAGTGCGCACTGTAGGTGGAGTCATAGGCCAGGATGTCGTCCACGATCTTGATGGTGTTAGGTATGTCGCCGAGAGCTTGGTCTCCTCGACGGTTATACTCGTCTCCAGACGAGACGAGACCCATAACCGCTCGCCGAAACTTGTACCGACCCCAAGGTGTTATGAAGCAGGTTAAATCCTGGTCTTCTTCTCTAATGGGGACTTGAAAATACCCCATCTTGGCATCAAGAGTGGTGAACCAAACTGCTCCGGTCCCGATCGAGGCGATGGCGTCATGAGGTGAACGCACTGGATACACGGGCCTCTTCACGTAACGGTTGAGTCGTGTCAGGTCAACACACAGCCTTACACCAGATGTCTTTTTTGGGACAGGCACAATGGGGTGGCACCATGCCGTAGGGTAGTCCACACTCTCGATGATTCCCTTGTTAAGCAGCTCTTCCAACTGGCTCTTAATTTCTTCACGCCAATTGTAAGGGATTGTACGAGATGCTGTTACGGCGAAGGGTCGAGCGTCGTCTGTCAACTCGATGGCCATGGATCCACCAGCCATTGCACGTAAACCTTCCTTTGCTTAGAAGACGCTGGGAAAGGCCTTGATCACAGCAGCAGCGTGCCCCGCACGCTGCTGTGGCGATTGGGTCGTAGGAATGAGGCCAGCTGATCACTTCTGTGGGCGTAGATAGAGGTGGCTGCGAGGCGGTCGGGTACTTGATGGAGCTGTTGCCGGTGTGCTGTTCTTCCCTGCGTAGCGGTCGGATTTGAGCCGGAAAATCTTCGGGGAGGATTCCGAGAGCGATGGAATCGTACCAGCTAAGCAGCGCCCCCTTCACCTCCTTCACCACGCTCACAACAGTCTCAGCTTCCCTGTCGCCCAGTTGCAAGTGCGACGAGAAAGTTCCTACACAGGTGAGGGGTGATTACCGGCAGCATAAAGTCCATCACCATCAGCGGGCGCCAAGCTGGAGGGCGGGATTCCAAGGAGTGTTGCCGTGTCGAGGCCAATAACGGTCGTTTCGGCCCCAGAGTCAGGAGTCCACGTAATCTTGTCTCTTCCAGCGGGATGTGTGGCGGTAATGAGCACCTGGGGCGCAGGTCGTGCCGTCACCGTCTTTGTGTATACGCCTGATAAGAGCTGGTATACACTGGCACTGGCTCCCCGCCTCGGGCCTGCACCGCGATGAGGAGAGACAGTTGAGGAACTCCTCGAAGCTCCTCGTCGTTTCCTCACTGTCTGCTGACATACACTCGCAAAATGCCCTCTTTTCCCGCAGTTACGACACACTTTATCTATTGCCTGGCATCCCCTTTTGTCACTGCGACAATCTTTGCCACAACGATAACAGCCCGTGGGGCTTGAGCCCCGAAACTGCCCTTCCTGTAGTTCGAGACAGCGTTCACACCATGGCTCGAAGAGTGAGAGCCGCCCCTTAGTACTGCACTACACTGGTTAGCGCTCTCTGATGCTCTGCAAATATCTATGGCGTTTTCAAGGGTGAGTTTCTTGTTTTCCAGCATGCGTTTCAGAGCCACTTCGTCTCGTGTCCCAACGACAATTCTGTCACGCAGCTGATGGTTTATGCACTGGTCGCAAAAGTCACAGAAATTGGCGATTTCCTTTACAGCACATAAAAAGTCGTCAAAACCTTCTTGCGTTTCTTGCACGCGGGAGTAGAAGTCTCTTCTATCCATGATGATGTTGCGCTGGCTTCGCAGGTACTCACACATTGCATCGAGGATGGTTCTTAACTCCGCGTCTCTCGGTAAGCTTATCCCGTAGCGAAGTGTACGGGTCCACTCGTCGTCTAGGACAGCAGCGAGTGCCGCCCTCTGCTCAGCCAGGGAGAGACAGTCTATCCTGGCGAGGGTTACGTATCCTTCAAACTTATGGCGCCACGTGTCGAACTCACGTAAAGATGCTGACGCCGTTAAGTGAGGAATGATGGTGGCGGACGTCGGGAACCTCGCGCCCTGGGTAGACGTGCTGCGAGCTGTGGTTTCGCCTTCATTGCTCGCCGTGGTGCGACTGGGAGCTTGTGTCACCACTCTCTCCAGCAGCTGGGTTAAACGCTCCTCGCGAGCCTGACTCTGCTCCGACTGTCGCGCTAGCAGGGCAGCCAGCGCCTCCAACTGCTTCTCCATTCTGCGCCGTACCCACTGCAGCCTTGTCCTGATCCTACTCACTGCGCCATGTTCGACTCTTGACCAGCAGGGGCACAGGAAACGCAGGTAACAGTGCAGGTGTTTATTCACAGAAGGTGTGAACAGAAGGCTGGAGGTAGGTGATCTCCCGGCGCCAGGCCGCGCACTTCCACTTAACACTTATGACTGAAGCCTAGCTCGTTCACTCATACACGTATTCATGCCTCACACAAGTCTCGCTCATTCACTCGTTCACACAACTAGCTAACAACCACACAAGCAGTAGTACTAGTAGTAGTATCAGTAGTAGTAGTAGTAGTTTTAGTAATAGTAGTAGTAGTAATAGCAGTAGCAGTACTTGTATTGGAGGCAGTGGTGGTGGTGGTGGTGGTGGTGGTGGTGGTGGTGGTGGTGGTGGTAGAGGAAAAAATTACATGTACAAAAATGAAATAAAAAACTAAGGAAATGAATGATGGAAAATGAGACAAAAAGAGGGAGGGAAGGAGAGAGAGAGAGAGAGAGAGAGAGAGAGAGAGAGAGAGAGAGAGAGAGAGAGAGAGAGAGAGAGATTTACTTTCTTGCAATCAGTATCATCTTTCGAAATCTCATAGGGCGATCAAGAAAAGACCAACATTAATCCACAACGGGGAAAGCGATGATGGCAGTGGTGGTGGTGGCGATGGTGGTGGTGGCGATGGTGGTGGTAGCGGTGAAGGTGGTAGTGGTGATGGCGGTGGTGGACACACAAAACCACGTACAAAACTATCCCAAACAATCACTTATGGCGGCGTGGAGACGTAACATCATCCTCTAAACATCATTCCGTATTCCACACACACTCTCCACTTCCCTCCACTTTACGCCGCGTGCCTGGACTGGAAAAAAAATCAAGCCCAAGGAGTTTTTTTTTTTTTTATGCCCTTTTCTCGCCGTCTCCGTCAAAATGATCTGTATCGACACGCGTGAGATCTCATTTGCTTAAAGAGGGAAATGAAAGGAAATTAATAGCAAGACGTACATCAGGAATTTAGGTCAACACACACACACACACACACACACACACACACGAACTAATACTAACACAAAACTCTCTCTCTCTCTCTCTCTCTCTCTCTCTCTCTCTCTCTCTCTCTCTCTCTCTCTCTCTCTCTCTCTCTCTCTCTCAAGTAAAGGGATAATTATGATGCCTTCCGTGATGTAATTTTTCAAGAGGTTAATTAAACATCGGAGCTGAGCAAACATTAAAAAAAACTGAACGTTTGCAAAATGAACACAATGTGGAGAAGAAAGTGGAGAATCTGGATGAAAAAAAAAGATGAAAAAAAAGGAAAATAAGAGTAAAAGAAGTAAGAGAAAGAGATATGATGATGAAATAAGAACACTACAAGAGAAAGAGAATTATGTGGAAGGGAAGATGGAGTGAAGAGAGACGAGAAGCTTATGAGAGGAGCCTAGGAGGATAAGAGAAAGGAATGAGAACAGGGTGGAAAAAGACAA
>NC_087187.1:6860000-6872500 GCF_035594125.1 Scylla paramamosain
TTGTTTATTTACTGTTTTTCTCGCACGTGGCACTATTTTTAGCATCTCTTTTTCACCTGTTCCAGTACGTGACTTCACCAGGCGACACGTCTAATTAACATGTGCAATACATACTCTTCTACTTTTCCAGTGACCAGCGTATGAACAATCCCCGGAAGCTGTAGCACAATTGCCTGCATATTTCCGCTTCTAGTAAAAGGACAAGTAATTATGTAGGCGGTATTTTAATTTCCGTCCATTGCAATGATTACCTGCCTCGGGTCACCGTCAGCATTTACTCTCTGTTCCCTTTGTAGTTTACACAGATTTACTTCCTATATAATACACAAAGCATTAAAACGGAATCATGTAATACCGCGCTTTTCTCTGAGCTTTCATTTGCAGCGTCACTTACACCACGTCCAGCGCGACTATCATCATTTCGCACTATATTTTCCTCGTCCACTGCCCCACACAGGCACTTCTTTGTTTTCATAATTGCCGGCACAAAAAACCTCGCCTGCCGCACTCACGCCCAGGCATCGTGCTAACGCGATTGTTTTCTCGTCACCTCCTGCACCATTTTAAGGATTTTCTCATGATACAACGCAAAAATGTGGGTATTTTCGGCACACACACACACACACACACACACACACACACACACACACACACACACACACACACACACACACACACTTTCACGTACTTTTTATTTATTTATTTTTTTTAGAAAGAGGACATGGCTAGCTGTCTCCTCCTCCTCCTCCTCCTCCTCCTCCTCCTCCTCCTCCTCCTCCTCCTCCTCCTCCTCCTTCTCTTCCTTCTCTTACTTCTCCCTCCTCCCATCTTCCTCCTTCCCCTCCTACACTTCTTCCTTCTCCTACTTAACCTTCTACCCTCCTCCTCTTCTTCCTCCTCCTCCAAGTTTCTCCCACCTCCTCCTCCTCCCTTCCCCTCCTCTTCCTCTTCCTCTTACTTCTCCCTTTTCCTCCTCCTTCTCCTCCCATTTTCTTCCTCTTCCTTCTCCTCCTCCTCCTCCTCCTCCTCCTCCTCCTCCTCCTCCTCCTCCTCCTCCTCCTCCTCCTCCTCCTCCTCCTCCTGCTCCTCCTCCTCGCAGTCCTCAGCCAGGTGTGTGTGAGGGGTGAGGAAGGAGGCAGCAGGGGCACGTTACCTGAGGCCGCCGAGGGTGAGATGAAAAAGTAAACTGTTTTTTATTAGAGCAATCATGTTAAAACCAGGCAGGGCAGACTGTGGCCGGCAGGGAGGGAGAGGCAAAGCAGATTCCTTCCTTCCTTCCTTCTTTTTTCATTCCTTCGTTTCCTTCGTTCTTTCTTTCTTGTATTTTTTCATTTCCTTAATTTCTATCGTTCGTTCCTTCTTGTATTTATTTTTATTTCACTTTGTTCCCCTACCTTCCTTCCATCCTTCCTTCCTTGTATTTTTTTCTTTCCTTCCCTTCGTTTTGTTTATTTCTTCCTTTCTTCTTTCTTCCTTGTATTTTTCTTTTCGTTTATTCGTTCCTTCTCTCTTTCCTTTCTTCCTTCACTACCTTCCTTCCTTCCTCGTTGGCTAATTTTTATCTCCTTTCTTCATCTCTTCTTTCACTCTTTTTACTCTTTTCCTTCCTGTATTTTATCTTATCTTTTATTAATTTCTTCCTTCACTAATCTCCTTCCTCCTTTCCTATTCTTTTATCCTTTCATTCGTCCATTACTCTTCTTCTTCCTCCTTTTTTTCTTTCTTCACTTCCTTTCTTCCTTCAGTTCTGTTCTTCCTTCTAGCTTCTTCTATCTTCCTTCTTTCATTCTTTTATTACTCTTTTCCTTCATCTCTGTTCTTTCCTTCTCTAATTTCTACCTTATTTCTCTTTCCTTTTAATTTATTTCTTCTTTTGCTTCTCTTACATTTTCTCTTCCCTCTTTTTCTTTCTTCCTATTTTTCCATTACCTATTTACTTTCCCCCATCTTGTTGTTTTCTCCTTTCTTTCCCTCTTCCCTTCCGTCTCGTATATTTCCTTCTTACTTGTTTTTATTTTCCTTCCTTCTTCCTTGCAAAGTGTTTCCATTCCGTTCTATTTATCATGTGATTTAATCTTTCCTCCTCCTCTTCTTATTTTTCTTCTTTTATTCCTTGTCTCGCATTTCCTTTGATCTTTCTCCTCTTGTGGGGTTTTTCCTTTTTTATATTTTCTCCTTTTGTTTACTTCTTATTTTTCCTTCTTCCTTCCCTCCTCCTTTCCTTCCCTTCTTCCTTGCATCGTGTTAGTTTTTCTTCTTTACTCTAATAGGCTTGAGTTTTCTTTCTTTTTTCCTTTGTTGTCCTTTCCTCCCTTCCTTCGTTTCCTCATTCCTTGTTTCCTTCTCCAGTGTTTCCTCTTCTCATTTCACTCCTGTTTGTCTGAGTCTTTACACCGTTCTTGTTTTTTTTTCTTATGTTTTGTCTATTTCTTTACTTTTCGTCTTGTTTCTCTTTTTCCCTTGCTTCGTGTTGCATTTTCTCTTTTACTCTTAAATGGTTTTACTTTTCACTGTTCTTGTTCTTGTTTGACTTTTCTTCTTTCACACCTATTTCTTTGTTTTCTTTCGTATTTTTTTTTTTACTCTCTTCCTTGTTTGCTGTTTCCTTTTATCTTTTATTTTTTTACGATCTTACTTCCTGCACGTTATTTTTTCCCCTTTTTTTAATTTTCTCTTCTTTATATTCTCCTCCTTGTCCTTGTCCTCGTCCTCCTCCTCCTCCTCCTCCTCCTCCTCCTCCTCCTCCTCATCATCATCATCATCATCATCATCATTACCATCATTTCTTTCATGCCTCCTCTTCTGAATTTGCTTTCTTCAATTTTTTTTTCTATCTCTCTCTCTCTCTCTCTTTAACTGAAAAAAATGGATTATCGTATCTTTATTTTACTCTTTTCATCCCTTTGTTTTCCCTCCCTTCATCCATCGTTTCTTTTCTTTCTTCAAGTTTCATTTCCTCCTTTCACTCTTTTGTGCTTTACTTTTCTATGTTCTCTTTCTTGTTCTTTTCCTTCCTCTACCTCATTACCAGTATTTCTTTATCTCTCAATCATCCCTCCTCTTTATTTTTATTTTCTGTTTTTCTTCTCTTTTATGTCATCATTTCTTTATTTATTTATTTTTTCTTCTTCCTGCCATGCTCTCCTCTTTCCTTTTTCGTCTTATTTCTTTACATTGGTTTGATTTTTTTCAGTGTTCTTTTATCTCATTAATATCATCATTATCTTCATTATCATTATCATTACCATCATTTTTCCTTCCTTCATACCTTCTCATCTATTCTTTTCTTCTTTTATTCCTTAATCTGTTTCCTTTACTCATTTCGCTCTTTATTCTTCTTTATCTACCTTCATCATTATCTCTTCTTTTAAGCTCTTTTATCCCCTTCTTCTGATTCTTTTTTCTTCTTCTCTGTGATCAAGATTATTACATCCTCCTCTATTTTTTTCTTTATTTGTTTTCGTGCTTCATTTCACTCTCGTTTCAAATATTAATGGTTTGTTTTTGTAGATCCTCACACTCAACCTCTTTGATATTCTTTATTTTATTTTTATCTTATAGTTTTTCATTCTATTATTTTCTTTTTTTTTTCACTCGGTCTGTGTTGTACCTTGAAAATCTCTTCATTCTTTTCAAATTCCTCCTCGTATTGTACCTCGGTTTTCTTTTGTTTTCATTTTTATTTACTGTCGAACCTTTTTCACAACATTCCTCCCTGTTCCTGTATTTTTCTCTCTCTCTCTCTCTCTCTCTCTCTCTCTCTCTCTCTCTCTCTCTCTCTCTCTCTCTCTCTCTCTCTCTCTCTCTCTCTCTCTCTCTCCTGCCTTTATCTTCGTTCCTCTCTTCCACCTCTGTTTCCAGCTGTTCACCTCTTTCTTTCTTTCCTCTTCCTGACCACAGTATTTTTTTCTTCTCCTCCTCCTCCTCCATTACTCCACTTCACATCACCTCTTTCCTTCTTCCACCCTTCCCTAAAAGCGTAGCTACTGCATTTCCTCCCTTCTCTCTTTTCTCTCCTCCCTCCCTTATTCTTTCCCCACCTCATAACTTCCTCTTTTTTCCTTCGTCCCTCCGTTTCTGTCTTCATTTTTTCCTTCTTCCTTTCTTCCCTCCGCCTATTCCCATTCATTCTTACCTCCTTCCATTCCTACTTGCACCCTCGCCTACCTCTCTCCCTCCTAAATCTTTTCCCCGGCTTTCGCTCTTCCTCTCTCCCTCCCTTCATCTTCTCCCCGCCTCTCCCTCACCTTACCTCGTTTTCTTGCTGTTTGCTATTGGATCAAGTTGTTTGGGTTAACTCAGACTTGTGGCTTCGTGCACTAACTCACACTCAGCTTTCTCAGAGAGAGAGAGAGAGAGAGAGAGAGAGAGAGAGAGAGAGAGAGAGAGAGAGAGAGAGAGAGAGAGAGAGAGAGAGAGAGAGAGAGAGAGAGAGAGAGAGAGAGAGAGAGAGAGTTAAGCATCTCTTATCGATATTTCAAGGCTAATTCACCGTTCTAAAAAGCTGCCTCCGTAATACGCATGATGAAAAGTTCCTTGCATGCGGCGGGGCAATTCAACCCGGACTGGAGGGAGCGGCCCCGCGGCACACGCTCGCCCACCACAGAGGAATGCCGCCGCCGCCGCTTTGCCCGCGCACCATAAAGACCCCACTAAAAATTGCACAGCGAGGGAACTAGGAATCCTCTCCCCTGTAGTTTAACCTTCACAGTGAGACCTGACCGCTCTTGAAGGGATCTCAGCATGTTATTACTATTATTATTATTATTATTATCAGTAGTAATAGTAGTAGTAGTAGTAGTAGTAGTAGTAGTAGTAGTAGTAGTAGTAGTAGTAGTAGTAGTAGTAGTAGTAGTAGCACCACCACCACCACCACAACTAGCAATATCATCAGTCATCATTAACATTAGCGCACAAAGCACTGCCCAGACTTCAGCTTAGTGATTACCGAACCAATCATTAGCCGGTCCTATGGTAACCCTTTAAGTGCATGCTTCACCCAATCAATACAGCGTCCCGAGGCGAGGCAAGGCTTCCAAAACTCCAACACGCCGCCACGTCATCTCATCACGCCGCGCATCCTTGTCCCTACCGTGAGGGCGTGAGTCAAGTGAGGCCTCGCGTTGTCAGGGAGAGAAAAGTAGCACACAGATCATTGCCTTCACGATCAAAGCCGGCATAATATTGGATAATATTCGGGAAATCAATTCTGTCCCAAGGTAATAAGATACAAAACAATCTATGAAACTTCAATCGCCCATACACTCACTCTGATTGCCTTTGAAATATATTGTGATACGTTATTACTTATTGGATTTCATATTTCGCTCCATCGCATTATAACGCAAAAAACAAAGCCTTTCGGTAAATATTCGCCAGCGACGGAAACATTGCGCCGGACAGGAAAAAAGAAAAAAGTGTCTGAAAAATCATCGAAGCGTTCCCCGTCCTGGATGGAAAAAGAATCAGACAGACACACAGACAGACAGACGGAGGGTGGCAAACAAACAACATGGCTGTTTTGGAATATATATTATCATTGCCGCCGTTGATGTTCGCATAATATTTTTTGTCTGCTCCTGAATATTACTGTAATATACTGTTTCACGTATTTCTATTTTGAACAGCGGCATACATTTTCACTGACAATTACCCGTGACAGGCACTGGTTCCTGCGTGTGCGAGTGCTTCATGCAGTGTTCCGTGCAGTGCTTCATGCGTGCAGCGTCCCATGGATTTTCAACGCCAATACTTTTACTTTGTTGCCTTTAGAGGTGACTTACTTCCCTTGGTTCACGCACAGCGGCGATGAGTCAAATGGCTGATTTCTCGCCTGTTTCCTTCCCATACATCAGATCGAGTCCCGTGTCATGTGTGTTGTGCCATGTGTGTTGTGCATTAACCTCCCGCCACTTGCTCACCTGTGGTCTTCGTGTCACGATAGACAGGTGAAGCAACACATCCCTCGTACAATCACCAATACAGGTTCTTACTATATCACTTTTATTAAACTACATCATACTCTATTATGCTACATTATATTATCATATTACACTATACTATATGAATAACACACTCTACAGGTACAATACTACACTAGCTATACTGCAACACACTAGCTATACTGCAATAAAGTATTCTACATCATGCTATACCAGGCTAAACTTCCACCACGAGGCCTAAAAATAACTATTCAAAAGAGATTTTACTTTCATACTTATCTTTTTTTTTTCCTCCGTCTTTCCTTCCTATTCCATGCCTATATGGTCACTATTTTTTTCCTCCCGTTTTAGACTTTTTACTCCTTTGGTTACAGCTGAATGCTACATTACCGTGGATATAACTCAGCGTGGGTCACATTTCCCTACCAACTCCACTAAGCTTATTAAAGAACCTAAGCTTTTTTTTTTTTTTTTGTCTTTTTTCCAGCATTTTTTTTTTTTTTCTCCTAAGCGTTCACTATTTTCCCTGCGCCCGGAGCCCCAGTTTTCCCTCCATATCGGGTGTAGGTGAAGGCGCCCCGGGATAAAATGCGACTGTTACGCTGTAGGTTCATATATTTGTTCGTGTCTTCCGCTGCTCTAATCCTTTCCATCTTGCTTTTGCTCTTTCCTTCTCCTTATTTTTCCCTCTTCTCTCCGGAGTCTCTTCCACCCCATTCCGCTTCACATTCTCTTTCTCAACTTTTAACGTTCTCTCACTTCTGTCCAATCACCTTTTTTCGCTCTCTCTTTTTTTCTCTCTTCTTTATTTATATTTCCTTCCCTTCACATTTTAACTTTGTTCTTTTACCTTTTTTTTCTTTTTTCATCCCTTCACCACCACCACCACCACCCCCACCACCACCACGACTATCACAATCTTCCTCCTCCTCTTCCTTCTCCCGTTTTCTCATTTCCTCTCCTTCTCCTCCTCTTTCTCCTTCTCTCCCTTCTCTTTTCTTCTTCCCTTTCCCATCTCTCCTCCTCCTTCTCCTCTTGTTCTTTTCCTTTTCCTTCTTTTCCTTCTTTTCCTTCTTCTTCTGCCTCTTCTTCTCCTTCTCTTCCTCCTCCTCCTCCTCCTCCTCCTCAAGACGCGTATAGTACACCTGTGCACTATTCAGGTAGGCTCAGGAGAACCGTATAACAATTTACCTTCATTATATTCACCTGCCACCTTCCTTAATTAGGTATTATTACTTATTTATCAAAACGGCCTTTATTAACGGTTCCCGCTTTGATTACTTCACCTGGATTATACACCTAAATAACCTGCTAAGTTCATTATTAAGGGTAATTATGTAACGGTGTATTTCTCACCTGCATTTTCCAGGCAGAACCCCCTTCACCTGTGCCCTTCTAATCAACACCCATCACATGGCAGCCCTCACCCACACCCTCACTATACTCTAATTACCTGACACCCCTCATCTTGCCTCTCACCTGTACCCTACTCACTGCTCTTCGCAAGTACCGTTTACCTGGGTCCTAAATTCGGTTCCCCTCACCTGTTCCCCACAACACAGGTACTCAGTGACAGTTGGTGAAGGTGATGCTACACAAATATCGCAGGTGGAGGTGCTGCGGCTCGTGGCTTTGCTTAATACTAAAGAAACTAAGAGGATTAAGTAATTAGTGTTCACCACCACATGCTTCCATAGTCGAAACATGCGTTGATGAATTGGGACTAATATATGTACTATAATTACTTGCCAAACAACATCGTTCTCTTTTCTAAATGTATAAAATCTGTGCACCTTTGTTCGGTACCGTCAGATTTGAAACGGTAGGAAATCCAATACTGATTATTTACCTATGCCAGAATGTGAGTATCCCAACATACTCGTATACTATCCGTTAATACTTTTAATGCTATTTAGCACGTTCCTTCTTAATCATCAACCACTTTGAGACTTACCTTGTTCTACACCCACCTCCAAGCATTGTAAGGCCTAGAAACTGCCTTTTTTTTTTTTTTTTGTCCCTTTCTTTGTTGTGGATGGTTGTAAACTTTCCATTCGTTGCTTCTGGTGCTGTGAATTGTTGTTTATTGCAGTGAAGTGGTTAATAATTAGGAAAATTTCATTTCAACCTTACTATTTTCACTGCAAGAAATTAACAAGCCTCTCCAGGAGCCTTCTTCACAACTTCCTCTCTGCCGTCTGTCTATTCCAGGCCATCGTAAGATTAGACTCTCATTTCCATCCATTGCAAGGAAGTGTCCCACCAATGAGGGCTAATGCTCGTAAATCTAACACAACACATTACACGCTGAAAACCGACCCTATGTTTCTACTGAGGACTTATAATTACGAAAACAATAAATTTCCCTTGATAACAGACTTTTGGTAACTCGCCGCTTTGCTACACGAGCTTCACATGCTAACGAATACAATCCAATAAGTAATCCAGGTGTGAATGTGCATACCTGTTCCTACGTGCCTCCCCTCCTCGTGCTCTCCTTCACTCCGCCCTCGCCCCCCCACCGCCACGGAGGGGGAATCCTAAACACTTCAAATAACACGAATCTGCACTTTGCCCTCGCCTGTGTTGTACTGAAGTTTCCTCCTTCCTCGACCATTAAAAAGTAATGTCCGTACGCACGCACACACGTACACGCAGACGCACACACACACACACACACACACACACACACACACACACACACACACACACACACACGCAGGGTACGGGGTACGGCTGGTGTTGAGAGTCTAATGTTCGCTTTCGTCACCGTGAGTGGAAATAAAATAAGATCGAAGCGGCAAAAGTTTGGTGATTTCATTCCAATCTAAAGTTTTAATTTCCCTTCTCGTTTCCGTTGTTAATAATAATATAATCATGATTATTCGTATTGTCTTTATTCATATCATTATCATTTTTCATATATATTGTTGCAATCAGTAGCAGCAGCAGCAGCAACAGAAAAGCCATCATCATCATCATCATCATCATCATCATCATCATCATCATCAGCAGCAGCAGCAGCAGCAGCAGCAGCAGCAGCAGCAGCAGCAGCAGCACACGGCCGTTGTGCCGCTGTTCCTTCATTACGGAGGGTTTGCTCAGCACACACTTTTGTTGATGTTGATAATTTCCTGTGTCACGAATCCATATTTACTTTTCAATACAGTACTAATGAATCTCGCGCTATTTTGTCACACTCTTGTTGGTGTTTTTAATTACTCGTATACTATTGTTCTTTCTAATATTTTTGTTTGTTGCCTGCCATGAATAGTTTTTAATACTTCAAAATTATTTCCTCACATATATTTGTGTGATGTTAAAGTCGGAATTTTTTTAGTTGATTTTCGTTATTGTTTATGTTTCTCTTTGCCTCGAAAAATAATTCAATGTTACGGTTGTTGCTGCCTTTATTTATTTATTCATTTTATTTATCATCATTTGTATTATATTTTGCATTTCGAAAGATTTGAG
Source organism: Scylla paramamosain (assembly GCF_035594125.1). Classification (NCBI taxonomy): domain Eukaryota; kingdom Metazoa; phylum Arthropoda; class Malacostraca; order Decapoda; family Portunidae; genus Scylla; species Scylla paramamosain. The sequence continues at coordinate 6,869,417 of NC_087187.1, forward strand.
ATTTTATTTCTTTTTTTAGTTTTACAGATAACATTATTTTTCTCACATTTTATTTCAGCGTCGATGCTGCAGAATTCACAACTACTTTTATCAAGCCGTGCATTTCTGCCCTTTTTAGGCCTTTTAATTAGGCGAGAACCGGAAGGAGTGGCAGGTGATGCAAGGCGTGCTATTCACCTGTGCGAGCTTGAGGGTTCCTATCACCTGGCTGAATCATTAACACCTGCATCACACTAACCCGGCCGGTGTGTCAGGTAATCTATACTTTCCCGGAACCGTTACTGCCACGCAATCTGTCTGTCATCCCCTCATCACTTATATACGGACAGCCGCACTGCTTGGGTGGGGGCTTAGATCTCACTTTTAACCACTTCCAAGCTCCCTCCTGAACCAAAGCTCTTTTCTTCTGACTCCTATGAATATTTTTCCTCTTTACTCCTAATCTTCTTCCTTCTAACTCCAAGCTCTCTACTCTTAGCTTCAGTATCTTTCCTCTTAACTTCTAATCTTCCTCCTAACTTCAAGCTCTTTACTCTCTGCTTCAGTATCCTTCCTCTTAACTCCCAATCTTCTTCCTCCTAACTCCAAGCTACTTCCTTCTAACTTCTAATCTGCTTCCTGGTGACAGCAGACTTCTTCATTCTCACCTCAAAGTTCTCCCTAACTCCAAGATCTTTTCTTTGAATTCCAAGCTCCCTTCTCCTAATTTTACGCACTTTCCCCTTAATTCCAAGTTTCCATCCTCTACTCTCCTCCCTGCCAGCTCTTACCACACGAATTAAAATTTGTACGCACACCAAATATCAGGGTGTCCATGATTCCAGTGTTGGCATTATACGCTGCCTCGCCTGCCAGGTGTCCTATGTGTCAAAGTCCCGCTTAATAGCTGACGTTTCCGCACATAGGGAACACCTGTGCTACATTACATGGCAGCGAGCAGGACACGTAAAGGAAATAAATGGCATAAAATGGCTTATTTGGTGTAACTGGTCATAATTCTTGTGCAAGTCATTAAGGAGAGAACATTACAGCCTCCATGAACTGGTAAAATGATGCATTTAGTGTGAGCGGCGTCATGCTTTCAACTCCACGCCACTTAACTTCCTCCCCCTCACTCCCATAATAGTTGAGCAGCACATGAGGGTTGCTGGTACTGCCGCTGCTCTCACCTAGGCAGCACAGCCATCACAGCATCACCTTTAAGCCAACTGCCTGCAAGGGTAATAATCGAGCACATGAACTTTCCCCGCGTGCTGTTTGGTTTGACTTTCATTTCTTGAGACGACAGGACGGTATGCATTGCCTTCCACACCTCAAGCAAACAGGTAAGCAAATAAAAGGAAATGTAATAAAATAAAATAATACAAGAAGAAGAAGAAGAACAAGAAGAAGAACAAGAACAAGAACAAGAACAAGAACAAGAAGAACAAGAACAAGAACAAGAACAAGAACAAGAAGAAGAAGAAGACAAGAACAAGAACAACAAGAAGAACAAGAACAAGAACAGAAACAAGAAGAAGAAGAAGAAGAAAGCGTTCGTTGGTGGAGATGACAGGAACAGCTGCGTCAAGGAGCGCCTCACCTCCTCAGCTCCTGCTCGGCCGCCACGCCTGGCTGCACAAATATACAAGAGTGACATCGACACATCGCCAAGACTCACTCTCATGCTCTAATGGTTTTGCTTTATTACAACCTCATGCAAAACTTTAGGATATGAAGCAAAAATCCTAACGCTGGCACACGTCGCCTTGCAGAAAGTACCGAATGAGAGGAAGCTTAACATTACACACAGGGAAAAGAGCGTCGATGGCCAGTGAAGAGAATAAAGAAGAGTTTCCAGTATTTTTACAGTCCACTAGAGGCAAAACTGATCCCCTCTAGCAGGGAGATGCGAGCACGGAATCCTTGGTAGTCTTGCTGAGAGTGGATTGGCGAGGGTGTGCAGGGAAGAGGAGGGGTGCAGGTATTACTGTGCCTGTCTGGGCATGAGTGTCTCAGACTTACCTGTGTTTCCTGCCCCAAAGCGAAGCCATCCGGGAATCCATGCATAGGCGATAAAAAGAGTATAGCGTGGGGAAGGTCTGGAGTATTTCGCAGTGTTGCAAGCACTTCCTGATGATGAGAAAGGCAGGTGTTCGGGGCCCGGCGAGGCTGTCCTGCAACACACACGCAGCCAATGTTTTCGTGACGCTCTCAAAGTTTAGTGTTTCATTACCATCGCATGCCTGGTCAGACGCGTGTATTTCTCGGTAGCTATCGGTCCCTGCTTCATATCGCTACAACAAAAGGTTCATCGGAACTTTTTTGTTTGCGATATAGCACCGCCGGAACAGAAGCGCCGAGGCACAGAGCTGACTTAAAAGCCGCGTCTGTTACGGGGATCCAACCGGGGCCGACTGGCTAATGGAACAGGCGGGTGTTCGCTGCGCCAACGGCCTTCTTCCGCTGTACTGAATTCGTTGCTATCCCTGCCAGATGCTGCACTTCTTTGTTTAGTATTTGAAAAAGAACAAGGGGAGTTTTGATTAAGGAAAGTTCAACTAATCATGTCTAGATAAAGAAATCATATGTTTGATTCATGAGTGTTAGATGATAATACATGTAGCAATAAAAAAAGTAATAAAAATAATGATAATGATAATGATAATAATAATAATGATAATAATAATAATGATAATAATAATAATAATAATAATAATAATAATAATAATAATAATGTGACAATGATAATAACAGTCATAACTAGAAGAAGAAGAAGAAGAAGAAGAAGAAGAAGAAGAAGAAGAAGAAGAAGAAGAAGAAGAAGAAGAAGAAGAAGAAGAAGAAGAAGAAGAAGAAGAAGAAGAAGAAGAAGAAGAAGAAGAAGAAGAAGAAGAAGAAGAAGAAGAAGAAGAAGAAGAAGAAGAAGAAGAAGAAGAAGAAGAAGAAGAAGAAGAAGAAGAAGAAGAAGAAGAAGAAGAAGAAGAAGAAGAAGAAGAAGAAGAAGAAGAAGAAGAAGAAGAAGAAGAAGAAGAAGAAGAAGAAGAAGAAGAAGAAGAAGAAGAAGAAGAAGAAGAAGAAGAAGAAGAAGAAGAAGAAGAAGAA
>NC_087187.1:6875000-6897500 GCF_035594125.1 Scylla paramamosain
CTAATGGATTATATGGATCCTGGGTGAAGCAAGGACACGACAGAGTAAAGACGACACGAAGATAATAAAACGTGGAACAGGTGATGCAATAAGATTAAATAGTATGAACAGCGAGGAAGGAAAAGAGCAAGGCAAGTAATTGATGTGTATTATTAATAGCGGGTAAAGATTCTGATGAGGCAAGGACACGTCACAAGGAAGAGTGAGGAAGACAAACGAGGACGAAATGTGGAGTATGTGAACTAATATGAAAAATGAGAGCGGCGCAAAAAATAGACGATAAATATGTGCATTATTAATGGTATTATTGGAATTATGTTTTCTAGGTAAGGAATGTAGTGGAGTTCTCTGCTCGTAGGACACAGTAAAGGGCAGAGGTAAACCAGTATAAGCTGTCGGGCATTGTTGTGCTAGTACGTGGCCAGCTATATTATGCCTAAGCTCTTGGTGTGCAGTACGGTGGTCCACGAGACTATACTTTTCTACCAGATGCTGAGGGTGCTAAGAGTGTGAATGACGTGTGTACGAGTGTGTGATGCTTTGTCTTGGCCACCACGTGTGCGATTGCCGGTATGGTAGATAGATAGATAGATAGATAGATAGATAGATAGATAGATAGATAGATAGATAGACTGATTGATTGATTCATAGATAAATGGATACAGATAGATATATAAAGCAAGGAAAATAGAAAGAGATTGACATAAACGAGTGAAGTATAAAAGGTAAGGTAAAAAGAAGAAGAAAAACTAAGAGGGTCTAAAAACTGTCCATAAAATGTGAAATATCAATGGATTATTTGAATTCTGCATAACGTAATGGCATGAAGGATAAAAACAGAAAAGAGAATGAAACATGAGGTAGTTGAGTTACTCAGGAAAAAAAAAAAAAAACGAAAAGAGAATGAAACATGAGATACTAAGGAAAACAAAACAAAAAAAACGAAGTAGGTATAAAAATAATTGCTGATAAAGTGGGAATTATAAATGAATTCCGGAATACACAAGAAGGAAGAAAAAATAAGAGAAAACTGAATGAAACGATAACATATTAGAAATAATAAGGAAACTCATTCATAAGGGAAGCCAGGAAGGTACAAAAAAAGAAAAGAAAAAAAGAAACCTAACAAAAGAAGTTAATTGTTAATGGATTACACGGAATATGGATGGAGTAAGAACATAATAGGAAAGATTGAAAAGACAATTAAGGAGGAAAAAAAGGAGGAAATAAAAAAAAACCAAACGAGATATGGTGAAAAAAGCGGATAAGATGAGAATTACTAATGGATTATATGGAATATGAAAGAACCAATGACAAGGTAGAACGGGATGATAGAAAACAGAATAAAATATGGAACCCGCAAGGTGATAAAAAGGAAGGAGGTAGAGAAGACCGACAATAAATGTGAATCGTTAATGGATAAAATAGATCCCATATAAGACGAGGATGTAGCACGAGGAGTATGAAAAGGAAGAGAAAAGTAATACCAACATGGAAAACACGAATGAGGGAAATCTTGCGCAGGTAAAAACAGAAAGTTACAAAAACAAATTAAAAAAAAAGAACAAAAAACAAGAGATAATGAGGAAAATTACTTATGGATTAAATACATACTTAAAAATGCAAGAATGACATAAAACGAGGGAAACAGAACACAGAGGGTAAAAATATGCAGAGATAATAAGCACCATCCTTTCTGGGAAACACCGGCGTACAAAATTAAATTAAAGAGGAAAACAAGAGGTAATAAGGATGATTAGGGCAAGGCAGGCAGGTGAAAAACAGGTGATAAAGGGAAGGCAAAACAGAACTCAAGGACAACAGGGATGCGTTATTGAGGAGACGGGCGGGCCAGGGGGAACGAAGCTCGGAATGGCGTGGAATTAGATGGAATGGAACGCGTGTATATGGAATGAAACGCTGGAATAGGAAGCCGATTACACAAGCTATAGAGGAAGATATATGTGGATCAATTTATAGATAAAAGCGGGAAGCCTGGATTAGTCCTATCGCGTCACGGGGAAAGAGAGAAAAGGACGATAAACAGAAGTACATGAGACGTTCAGACGTAAACAAAGAACTATGTATAAGAGGATAAGAGGACTATGAATATAATAAGTAAACAAAGTAACACATACAGAGAGAGAGAGAGAGAGAGAGAGAGAGAGAGAGAGAGAGAGAGAGAGAGAGAGAGAGAGAGAGAGAGAGAGAGAGAGAGAGAGAGAGAGAGAGAGAGAGAGAGAGAGATCCAGCCAGCCCCATTAACCCATCTATTTCTGCCAGTCCTCCCTCCACAAATACACAGCCCTGCATTACCACGAACCATCACGCAGAGTAATAGAGACCCATTACCTCCAATACCCAAGTCACCCTATCACCCACACACACACACACACACACACACACACACACACACACAAACACCCACCCACACACACACAGAGATTGACACCCAGCCGTTCCTTGCCCGGCTTCCCCACTCGATCATCTGTTATCATTAATCCTTCAATATGAGAGAATAACAGGGCGTTTCTCTATGCCTGGCTGTGTTTTCTCTTTGTCTATCTGTATGTCTGTTTCTGTCTTTCTCTCTGTCTCTAATGGGTATCTATTCTCTTTTTTTTTTCCTTTTAGTCTGCTTGTTTTTCTACTCTCTCTCTCTCTCTCTCTCTCTCTCTCTCTCTCTCTCTCTCTCTCTCTCTCTCTCTCTCTCTCTCTCTCTCTCTCTTAGTTCGTTTATGTTTTATTTCTCTAGTGTTATTTTTTTCATTCACGTCTTTCCATCTCTCTGCGAACATGCATTAGGATTATTTAAGCTTGGTATACTCTCTCTCTCTCTCTCTCTCTCTCTCTCTCTCTCTCTCTCTCTCTCTCTCTCTCTCTCTCTCTCTCTCTCTCTCTCTCAGCCTCCTTATGTTTATTACGTTCTTTTGTTGCTGTTATATTCAAGTCGTTTTTTCGATCATGCATTAGGATTATTGCGAACGCTCTCTCTCTCTCTCTCTCTCTCTCTCTCTCTCTCTCTCTCTCTCTCTCTCTCTCTGTGTGTGTGTGTGTGTGTGTGTGTGTGTGTGTGTGTGTGTGTGTGTGTGTGTGTGTGTGTGTGTGACGGAGGGCAGCGACGTGCAGAAGCTGGTGAAGGAAAGTAAGAGCAGGGTTGAAATATGGAGGAGGAGCAAAAGGAAAGTAAGGGAAGGGTAAAAAGGGAGCGTGAGGGAGTATGGTACAAGTAGTGAAATGTGACAAGGCGACACCAGAGAGTTTTAAGAGTTCTGCGTCTGAAAGTGAGAGTGAGGAGCGACGAGGAGTGTCTGGATACTTACCCCTTCTTTTACTCTCTCTCTCTCTCTCTCTCTCTCTCTCTCTCTCTCTCTCTCTCTCTCTCTCTCTCTCTCTCTCTCTCTCTCTCTCTCTCTCTCTCTCTCTCTCTCTCTCATCTCTCCTAAACACCATCCACGCATTTCTAATTTATTTGGTCTTTTCTCTCTCCACACACGCGCTCTGGCTCTTCCCCTTCCGTTCTTTTAACTATTTTTCTTCTATCTCCACTCTTCCATGTCCTGTTACTTCTCTCTCTCTCTCTCTCTCTCTCTCTCTCTCTCTCTCTCTCTCTCTCTCTCTCTCTCTCTCTCTCTCTCTCTTACGCTTCCTCTTTCCTCCCTTTTTTCTCTCTCTCCTTTTCATTCCATTTCTTCTCCTCCATCTCTCTTAAGCACATTCGTTTCTTTCTTCCTCCCTTCTCTCCTCCTGACTTCCTGTTTTCCTTCTCTCTCTCTCTCTCTCTCTCTCTCTCTCTCTCTCTCTCTCTCTCTCTCTCTCTCTCTCTCTCTCTCTCTCTCTCTCTCTCTCTCTCTCTCTTCCATGTCTTTTATGGCATTCTCTTCTTGATTCCTTCCTCCCTTTCCTTCCTATTTCTCATCTTCCATGTCTTCAATATTTTTCAAGTGTATTTTTAACCTTTTCTTCATGTTATTCTCATATTTCTTTTTCATGTCCTTTCTTTCTCTTTCATCTTTCTTAACTTAATTCTTTCCTTTCCTCTTATCTACATTCTTCTCTTACACTTTTTTTTATCTCCCTTTCTTATGTCCTTCCTGTCTTCCATTTCACTCTCTTCCTCTTCCCTTTCGCAAACAGTTCCATTTTTCATTATCTTTTTTTTTTTTTTATCTCTTCCTTAATCATTCCCCTTCTTAATACCACTCTCCTATCTACCGTTTTTATCCATTTTTTTATGTTCTTTCCTTGTTGTCCTTATGTCCATTCTCTCTTTATTCTTTCTCTTCGTCACACCTTTCTCCTAGCTTCTATGTTTTGTTCCCTCATTTTCTACTTCTTCTCATGTCCTTTATCTGTCTATCTCTGCACTTTTCCCATTCTCTTCCTTTATTTCAACACTATTCTATTTCCCCCCTTCTTTATCTCGCTTTCTCTCTCTCTCCTCCTCTTTTCTTCAAACTGTCCTCTTCTTCCTTCGATCCCTCTCCTCAATACTCTTTCTCCTCTCAATCTTCTTATGCTCTTCTCTCTTCCTCCTTCAGATTCTTCCTTTTCATCTCACAATTTTCTTATCTCCCATATCTCCTTCCCTTCCCTGACCACCCTCTCCTTCTTCTCCTTTACCTCCTCGTATGCCTCACCTTCCCTTCCATCTCCTCGAAGTCTTTGCACCTGCTCTTTCTATCATCCGTTCAACATTCTTACCTTTCTCGTCTTCCTCACCTTTCCTTTTCTTACAATCTTCCTTTTTTTTTTTACATCCACTATTCTCCCTCTTCCTCCTTCAAGTTATCTGCACCTTCCCCCATCTTCTGAACGCCCTCCCTATTCCTTCATACGTTCAACACTTCTCTCTCTCTCTCTCTCTCGTCTTCCTCACCCTTTTTTTCACTTACAATCTCCCTTTTTTTACATCTATTCTCCCTCCTCCTCTTTCAAATTATCTACACCTCTTCCATCTCCTGAACGTCTCCCCCTATTCCCTCTCACAGTTTAAACACTCTTCCCTCTGTTCCTTGTTTCCTTCCCCCACCTGACCCCCTCCCGTCCCCTCTCCGCCGCCCACTCCGCCTTACATCATTCCATACAGCCCTCTTCTTTATGGTGTGCGTCATCTGTAGGCTTCCCCGCCCTGCCTACCTCCCCTGTGACGCTGATGAATAATAAATAATATATCGAATCTATTCTCTGGCGGGATTCCTCGTTCGCTCGGCACAGGTAACCCAATAAACTCATTTTTTTGTGAGTTGCGTCTCAGGTGGTTTTTTTTTTTTTTTTTTACTGTTTTCTATAGGGGAAGAGATGCCACCCTACTCTTTCTATGCTCCAATGAACACACACACACACACACACACACACTCTCTCTCTCTCTCTCTCTCTCTCTCTCTCTCTCTCTCTCTCTCTCTCTCTCTCTCTCTCTCTCTCTCTCTCTCTCTCTCTCTCTCTCTCTCTCTCTCTCAAATGCTGACGTTTTTTGTTTTCTTTTTTTTTACCCTTTTCATCTTTTTCTTTTTTTGTGTGTGTGTTTTGAAGACTTGCTTTTGTACTTTCTTTTTAACCTGAACACAAAAGGAGGAAAGCGAGAGAAAAGAATTATTACCGAGCATTTTCTTTGTTTTTTATAGCTTTCTTCTGTCATCCTTCCCCAGCAAGCCACTGTATATATATATTTTTTATGATTTTTACTTTGCGCGGTGTGTGTGTGTGTGTGTGTGTGTGTGTGTGTGTGTGTGTGTGTGTGTGTGTGTGTGTGTGTGTGTGTGTGTGTGTGTGTGTGTGTGTGTGTGTGTGTGTGTGTGTGTGTGTGTGTGTGTGTGTGTGTGCGCGCTCGACAAATATCACCACAATCATTAGAGCTAGAGCCATTTTTCATATTACCATCAACACCTCATTATTTCAGCAAACAGTTTTCCATCATCCTAATTATTTCATCACATCATCATCACCGTCATCATCACCACTGCAATTAGCTATTCACTTCCACCATCACCATTACTGTTAACATCATCATCACACATCATCCCATATCCATCTCACATTCACTTAGTTTATATATAAAAAAAAATAAATAATAATAATCTCCCGTCACTTGTGTTTAGCGGTTCAGTTTCTGTTTCCTCGGACTAATAAGTGGAAGACGCTTGATAGAACATAAATATGATCTACTTTTGTCGGGCTTCATGTTGCTGTGGTGATTGCTGCTGCTGTTATTGTTGTTGTTGTTGTTTTTGCAGTTGCGCTTGTTGTTGTTGTTGTTGTTGTTTTGTTGATGTTGTTGTTGCTACTGTTATTGTAATTTTGCTTCATCGCGGCCACATCCACTACCGAGTAATTTTTTCTGTTTGTTTTTTCCCTCTCTCATTCATACAGCAGCGGAAATAAAGTTGCTCGAAGGACAAAAGAAAAAAAGGGAGGGAAGCAAAAATAGAGCTAAGACGAAAATAAAAACGCGCGCAAAGCCCCGCTGCAGCAGAGAGGAAACGAGAAGAGCTTCCAAATACCAGGAAATTAAATTAGGTTCCGGAGGTGACCTGATACCCCTCTCTCTCTCTCTCTCTCTCTCTCTCTCTCTCTCTCTCTCTCTCTCTCTCTCTCTCTCTCTCTCTCTCTCTCTCTAGCACAGTAATCACTACCTTATCTACACATAACATTTACCTCAGATGGACACACATGCAGCATTTCATCACGTACCTGGAAGTAAAAAAGAAAAAAACTTTATTTGGGTATGTTCTATGAATCTCTCTCTCTCTCTCTCTCTCTCTCTCTCTCTCTCTCTCTCTCTCTCTCTCTCTCTCTCTCACACACCCACACACACACAGAAAAAAATACAATGGCATATTTTCCTTGCATCATTTTAATCTGGACACTTAAATCCTCGGATCACCATTATATAAACAGCAAAGTTGTTACATGTTCGTGGAAAAAAATACTTAATGATCGTGTATATTCCTGACGCGTAATTAATGATACAAGTGCTAATTACAGGTACACGTGTATGAGGTATACCTGAGCCGGATTTAATCAAGCAATTGAGGGTCAGGGAATGCAATTATGTTCGTCATCCTCATGTCGATCTGATCTTCCTTCCTTGCCAATAGTAAAATGAGATAATGATGAGACGAACTGGTAAAAAGTAGAGCAGGAATAGCAACAAATATGTGTGTGTGTGTGTGTGTGTGTGTGTGTGTGTGTGTGTGTGTGTGTGTGTGTGTGTGTGTGTGTGTGTGTGTGTGTGTGTGTGTGTGTGTGTGTGTGTGTGTGTGTGTGTGTGTGTGTGTGTGTGTGTGTGTGTGTGTGTGTGTGTGTGTGTGTGTGTGTGTGTGTGTGTGTGTGTGTGTGTGTGTGTCAGGTGTTGTGTGGTGTGTGCGTGAGGCATACCTCTTTCTATTTTCATTTCTATTCACGGCATTACCTGGAACACCTCTTTGCCTCGCCCTCCTCCGCGGATACCTGACGTCAAAGCGAGGTGTGTTCCAATAGAGGAGGACAAAGGCCTGAACGAGGGACGGGGGTGGAAAAAAGTACAAATAAATAAAATGTCAAGATAAACCTTACTCATTTGTAGTATAACAAAAAAGGAAAAAAAAAATATGATGAAATAGTATATTTTTTTCCGCTGCAAGAGAAGCAAGTATTTTTTTTCTTTCGGTTGGTGAAGCTCAAACGAAGCGTGGTGATATCATTGTGATGTAGGGTGTATATTTTTCCGTTTTATTCCTTCTGTATTCCCTTCCATCTCGCCTTTTTTCCTGGTATGCTTTTCTCACTGGAATGAAGAAAGCTCTTGAGGAGAGAAAATAATCAAACATACAAAAATAAAATTCCCAATAAAACACGTAGCTCTCCCGGAAAGGTAATTAAGAAAAGGGTTTATTTTAGGCCACAAATGGAAAAATAACACAAACATAAAAATAAAAGTCGAGGCGGCTCACATTACGAAACATACATAATTATCAAGGAGTAATAAGCAGCTGGAATCACAATACACAGAAATACATAACATACAAACAGCAAACATATACATAAGTAATACGTAAAATCAGTAATATTAACAACGTCAAAAATGTAAGAAGATATGCTCCTGGTCTTGCTGCTGTTGCTCTTAACATTACGAGCACAAAGCTTACAATTATAAAGCCCTCCTCGGTCTTAGCGTGTTTGTGGAGAGGATTGAAAGCATGCGTGTGGGAGTGACACAGTGGGGAAGGGAGAGGGTGAGTGAGGAAAGGAGTGGATAAGTGAGGAAAGAGAAAGAGATCGGGTGAGTTAGGGAGAGAGGTGAGTGAGGAAAGTAGTGAGTGACTGACTGAGACGGAGTGAGTGAGAGCTGGTGCATGAGTGGGTGAGGGAGAGTTAGTGTGAGGTAGTGACTGGGTGAGTGAGACAGTGAGTACGAAAGTGTGTGGAGAAGTGAGTGAGTGAGCTTGTGAGTGTAAGAGCGAGCGGGCGAGAGAGCGAAAGAGTGAAAGAGCAAGTGGGTGAGTGAGTGAGTGGGTGTGCGGGGCGCCTAAGTGAAGGAAAGTTATAAGCACCTGGGCAAAATCAAATACAAATGAAACGCAACTACAAAGAACTATTATACTCCAATCACACGAGAACAGCACGCAAAGTTGAGCCACGGGAACAAAACAATACGATGCAGCATAACAGCCAATTGCCGAGCTAATGACCACAAAGAAACGAGATAAATACGATCAATTGTTTCGATAAATTACTTACTGCAAACAAATAACCAAAGAGAGGATCCAATGAAACGAGGCAAATGTTTAATAATTAGTAAATCGCGATCAAAAGATGCCAATAAATATAAACTGAAAAAAATTACAACATTTATATTAATGGATTTAGTTTAGACACAACCATTGCAATAAAATATCACCACCACCACTACCACCACACCCACAACTACTAACACAAACTTTAGAACCATCACCACAACAACAACTACTAACACCATGACCACAGCCATCACCACATCACCATCACCACCAAGCTACACCCAGCACGGAGGCGGTGGTGGCCAAGGTCAGTGGTCAGGCGCGGCGATCTCAGTGACCAGAGTGAAAATCTTGGCGGAAACTTAGTCATTTTTTCACAAGGTATCGCAGAGTGGCCGGGGAACCTTACCCACGTGCTTTCCATCAACATTATCTTCAACGGGGGCTGCATCGAGGAGGTGTGGCGGAGGGGCGGCATAAACAAAGGCGTCACTCAGAAAGTCTTACTAAGTCTCCGAAAAAGAAAGGGCGACCAACTGAGAATAAAAAAAAGTAAAAGGGTCGACCATCTTAACCATAAACAGGAGAATCGCAGCTGCTTTGTCTCCTGGCGCAGTAAGGAAACGACATCCTGATAACAAAAGCCACCACCACCAAGACACTTATCCTTCAATTCTCGATGATTCTCTTGCCATCTCTTCTGGGACTGGCAACTCTGTTAGATTTTTTTCCTCTTTTGCTTTCCTTACATAAAAAAAAATAAATAAATAACATTACGACCACCACCACCACAATCACCACGACCACCACCACCACCACTTACGCCTATAGAAAAACAAACTCAACTTAAAAGACCTAAACAACACTACCTCATATCAAAGCTAACCTAACCTCACCTGCCACACAAGCCGCCACCTGTCCTCACCATGGCCGCTGTAAACAAAGTCTGAATGCGCGTCCCCTTCTCTTCCCTTGCACCTCACCATCCATACATTCCCTCCCTTTATGCTCCCAGCTTTTGTATTTTTCGCCTTGCCACATCACCTAACTTTGCCGATATGGAAAACGGAGAAGGGGAGCATGAACAGGCGAGGGAGGAGAAGGAGGAGGAGGAGGAGGAGGAGGAGGAGGAGGAGGAGGAGGAGGAGGAGGAGGAGGAGGAGGAGGAGGAGGAGGAGGAAGAGGAGGAGAAATAAAGAAACATAAAGGAAAAAAACAAACAGCAATAGACATTTCTGGTAAGTGAAGTAGTGATAGTAGTAGTAGTAGTAGTAGTAGTAGTAGTAGTAGTAGTAGTAGTAGTAGTAGTAGTAGTAGTAGTAGTGATGATAGTGATAGTAGTAGTAGTAGTAGTAGAAGGAGAAGGAGGAGGAGGAGGAAGTCTGTGAAGGTCCGCAACTTGCTCAATGTAATCCTGGCTCTAATCCGTAACTTATGCACAAGTGAACTAACTAATCCATACTTGAGTGCGTCCAGGCTTTGTTATCAGGTGGGAGTCTTCACCTCCTTGCCACCTCAGTTGTGGGAGTCACCGAGAGAGAGAGAGAGAGAGAGAGAGAGAGAGAGAGAGAGAGAGAGAGAGAGAGAGAGAGAGAGAGAGAGAGAGAGAGAGAGAGAGAGAGAGAGAGAGAGAGAGAGAGAGAGAGAGAGAGAGAGAGAGAGAGAGAGAGAGAGAGAGAGAGAGAGAGAGAGAGAGAGAGAGAGAGAGAGAGAGAGAGAGAGAGAGAGAGAGAGAGAGAGAGAGAGAGAGAGAGAGAGAGAGAGAGAGAGAGAGAGAGAGAGAGAGAGAGAGAGAGAGAGAGAGAGAGAGAGTATGAACGAGGATAAGTAAAGGGCAATAAGGAAACGGAGGTGGAATGCAGAGATATAATAAGCAAGAGACTATTGAATCCTTACAGGGGTGCTTCCATGACCTCTTCTACATTAACTATAAGTATTAGAGAAACGATAATAGAAAAGCTGGCAGGAAAATCAAGAGATATCAAATAGAATAGAAAAACTACATATATTTTTGTTTTTCCAACGAATACAAAAAAAAAATCACGTCTATTTATGTTTACTGAGAATGCATGTATATTTCATAAACATTAATGAGTAGATGTTGTTTAGTGTAGGTGTGAGAACAGTGGGGAAGGAGGAAGAAGAGGCGTAGGAGGAAGAAGGGGACGACCTGCTAACAAATGAGAGATAACGTTTCACATTTATTTCAATATGTACGTAGGTTGCTACTACAGAGGGGAGAACGTCACGGGGAGAAAGTGAGTGGGACGATGGAATAAAAATAATCAGGAGGAGGAGGAGGAGGAGGAGGAGGAGGAGGAGGAGGAGGAGGAGGAGGAGGAGGAGGAGGAGGAGGAGGAGGAGGAATGATTAACAAAGTACAAGAACATGATGAGAGAGAGAGAGAGAGAGAGAGAGAGAGAGAGAGAGAGAGAGAGAGAGAGAGAGAGAGAGAGAGAGAGAGAGAGAGAGAGAGAGAGAGAGAGAGAGAGAGAGAGAGAGAGAGAGAGAGAATGAGGAAAGCAAAGGGAAATGGACGTCAATTTCAACCTCAATTCCTGGTATTCCTGCATTTCTCTCTCCGGCAACAGGTTGATTTAATTCCATTTTCTATGACAGAAAACGAGATGTGGATGGGTGCGTGTGTGTGTGTGTGTGTGTGTGTGTGTGTGTGTGTGTGTGTGTGTGTGTGTGTGTGTGTGTGTGTGTGTGTGTGTGTGTGTGTGTGTGTGTGTGTCAACTGCAGTCATCTAACGTGTGTATTTTCTTTAATTCCAGGTACGTGATAGAATCCTGACGGTGTGTCGCTCTCAGGTAAATATTACGTGTAAATAGGATGATGACTGTCCAGGTGCTGAGAGAGAGAGAGAGAGAGAGAGAGAGAGAGAGAGAGAGAGAGAGAGAGAGAGAGAGAGAGAGAGAGAGAGAGAGAGAGAGAGAGAGAGAGAGAGAGAGAGAGAGAGAGAGAGAGAGAGAGAGAGAGAGAGAGAGAGAGAGAGAGAGAGAGAGAGAGAGAGAGATCTAAACAGACAAACACAGATAACCACACAAAAAAATAAATAAAATAAAACAGGGAAAGAACATTTATCACAAACAATCAGCCAGACTTTTAATTCACACCAACAAACCAACACACAGACAGACAGACAGACAGACAAACAAAGAGATTTAGTCAGAAAACGTAGATAAAGAAATGTTTTACAAGTCTCACACGACCTCATCACTCTCTCCTTCTCCTCTTCCTCCTCCTCTTACTCCTCCATCAATGTCCCTCCCGTCTCTCT
Organism: Scylla paramamosain; assembly: GCF_035594125.1. Classification (NCBI taxonomy): domain Eukaryota; kingdom Metazoa; phylum Arthropoda; class Malacostraca; order Decapoda; family Portunidae; genus Scylla; species Scylla paramamosain. The sequence continues at coordinate 6,887,002 of NC_087187.1, forward strand.
CTCTCTCTCCTCTCCCGTTCTCTCGTCCCTTCATCCTTTTAACCTCTGATCCTTAGTCCTCTTCCTCTTATTCCTCATACACTTTCTACGGCTCGTCTCACCCTCTCTTTCTCTCTTCCTATCTTCCTCCTTCACCCTCACCTGTTCCTCCTTCCGGCACAACATTTTCTCGTATAAACAGATCAAAATGGAAACAAATCCAATTTCCCTATCTCCTCTACCATAAAGGATCCAAGAGCGGACTGAGAGAGGTACTGTGTATTTCTTATTCAGAAGTGGAACTCGAGTTGTGAAATGGCTCCCAGAATACACGTGGCGAAAGAGAAGAGGGAGAGGGAGAGGAGAGGAGAGGAGAGGAGAGGAGAGGAGAGGAGAGGAGAGGAGAGGAGAGGAGAGAGAGAGAGAGAGAGAGAGAGAGAGAGAGAGAGAGAGAGAGAGAGAGAGAGAGAGAGAGAGAGAGAGAGAGAGAGACTATAACTGAAGGAACTAAAGGAAATACGTGAAGAAGAAGAAGAAGAAGAAGAAGAAGAAGAAGAAGAAGAAGAAGAAGAAGAAGAAGAAGAAGAAGAAGAAGAAGAAGAAGAAGAAGAAGAAGAAGAAGAAGAAGAAGAAGAAGAAGAAGAAGAAGAAGAAGAAGAAGAAGAAGAAGAAGAAGAAGAAGAAGAAGAAGAAGAAGAAGAAGAAGAAGAAGAAGAAGAAGAAGAAGAAGAAGAAGAAGAAGAAGAAGAAGAAGAAGAAGAAGAAGAAGAAGAAGAAGAAGAAGAAGAAGAAGAAGAAGAAGAAGAAGAAGAAGAAGAAGAAGAAGAAGAAGAAGAAGAAGAAGAAGAAGAAGAAGAAGAAGAAGAAGAAGAAGAAGAAGAAGAAGAAGAAGAAGAAGAAGAAGAAGAAGAAGAAGAAGAAGAAGAAGAAGAAGAAGAAGAAGAAGAAGAAGAAGAAGAAGAAGAAGAAGAAGAAGAAGAAGAAGAAGAAGAAGAAGAAGAAGAAGAAGAAGAAGAAGAAGAAGAAGAAGAAGAAGAAGAAGAAGAAGAAGTGAAAAAATAGTGAAGATTAAGATCCACAGGTGAGATATGCCGAACTGCAGCCATCCATTCATACCTACACACACACACACACACACACACACACACACACACACACACACACACACACACACACACACACACACACAGACATACTGAAGCCGTCACAGCCACCACCACTTACCCTCCGTATACACCCAGACCATTACTGTAGACCCCCTTGTCCTCAACACCCTCCTCCCTCCCCCACCCCCACCACCTACGCACTGCCCAGGAGAATAGCCGCACCTTGATCCAGGCACCATTATTCTTTCCACGTTGACACCTGCCTCTTAGCCTACCTCCCCCCATCCACCCACCACACACATTCTCCTCCTCTCTCTCCTCTTCCTTCCTCTTACTTCTTATCTCATCTGTATCTCTATATTTTCCTCTTCCTCTCATTTCGTAACCTCCTCCTCCCACCTCTTTTTAATCCTTTTCTTTCCTTTCTCTCCTTACCGTTCATTATTTCTTGGTTGTCACGTCCCCCTTCCTCCTCCTCCTGTACTCCTCCTGTCCTCCCATACTTCTCCCCACCTGATCCCCCTCCGTAAGTCCAGTAATCTTCCTCTGCTCTTTTCCTCTTTTCCTCCAAGTCCTTCTCTTCTTGTCGTTTTCTCTGGTTTTCTCTTTATCTAGCCTTCTGCACCATTACTACTACTACTACTACTACTACTACTGCCGGGAGCTCGCACCTTTACTGTCCTATACGAGAGCGTGGCTTATCACAAATAGCCGTGTAAAAACCAATAGCTCTTTTGCGGCCTGTCCTTCCTTTGTGTTCCGCCTTCCCTTGCTCTTCCTCCTTCATCTCTTCTTCTTCCAGGTCTACTTCTTCTTCTTTTCTTTCTTCGCGTTTTTCTTTCCTTTTTTCCTTCTTCTTCCAGATCTACTTACTTCCTCTTCTCCTTCCCTTGTTTTCTTTCTTCCGTCTCTCCTCCTCCTTCAGCTCTTCTTCCAGATCTACTTCTTCTCCTTCGTCTTCCTTTATGTTCCTCCTTTCAGTTTCTCCTATTCCTTCTTCCAGATTCACTTCCTCTCTCCTCCTCCTCCTCCTCCTCCTCCTTCCTTTGTATTCTTTTTCCACCTTCTGCTCCTCCTTCTAGATCACTTTCTCTCCTCCTTCATTTGTGTTCCTTCTTCATTTCCTCCACCACCACCACCACCACCACCACCACCACCACCACCTCCTCCTCCTCCTCTTCTTTCTCCTCCTCCCCACATAGTAACACAGATAAATCACCTCCCTGAAAAAGGTGCAAAATTAGGCCTACAGGGGAGTCGTGGGAGCCGCCTTCACCACATACCGTGACGGCCTGCCCCCGAGAGGCCTACGTGAGTACATTCAGACCTACGCAGCCTTCCCTCGGACAACTATTTATTCTTATACTTCTTCCTGTTCCTCGGAGGTAATGGTGCTGAGAGATGAAGACAGGAGGAGAAGTACTTGGTGTCAGGTTTCAAGTTGTACGAGTTTCCTTTAAAGTGTGAGATACCTGTGTGTGTGTGTGTGTGTGTGTGTGTGTGTGTGTGTGTGTGTGTGTGTGTGTGTGTGTGTGTGTGTGTGTGTGTGTGTGTGTGTGTGTGTGTGTGTGTGTGTGTGTGTGTGTGTGTGTGTGTGTGTGTGTGTGTGTGTTGCGTGTGTTATCATGTACTTATAACCATCAATACTAAAGCAGCAACAACCATTATCACTACTATTACCACTACCACTACTACCACTACTACTACTACTATTACTACTACTACAACCATCACAACACAAAGAAACAGCCCATCCAGTCCCACTCGTCCCAGTAACAATGGTGATGGTCCCCAGTAGCTGTGAATAAATAATACTCTCTCTCTCTCTCTCTCTCTCTCTCTCTCTCTCTCTCTCTCTCTCTCTCTCTCTCTCTCTCTCTCTCTCTCTCTCTCTCTCTCTCTCTCTCTCTCCAACAAAAGCCACGGGAATCATTTGGGCGTCGAAAACACGGTTCAAAATCACAGGGCCAAATCGCTCTCCTTCCTATTGTACTGGGAGGAGGAGGAGGAGGAAAAAAATCTATAACAGGAACCAGGGGGGGCGTATCAAGAATTCTAAGGGCGAAGTACAAAGAGTTCCCTTCAGAGGTGAAATCTTGGAAACCCTTCACCTGCCCCTCCCTCCCTCCTCCTCCTCCTCCTCCTCCTCCTCCTCGTTCCTATCACCCAAGGGCCTCCTTCACCTTCCTCTCCTCCCTCCTGCACCTGTCTCTCTTCCTGATTTCTTTTAGCCTATTCAAGTCTTAAGTCTCCTTCACACTGCCCATTCATCTTAAATATAGCATCTTCCTCTCCTCTCCTCTCCCTCCTTCGTCTTATTCTTGGACTGCTTCGTTTTCTTCTTGGCTTGTTCTCTTTCTTCTCTTCTTCCGCCGATTTATCTTTTCTTGTTTTTTTTTATTTTCTTCTTCCTCTTTTTTTATTTTCTTCCTCCTCCTATTTTTTCTCTTTCTTCTTCTTTCTATTGTTTTCTTACTTATCCTTCTTTACTTTTCTTTTTCTTTTTTTCTTTTTTCCTTCTTCATTTCTTTCTTGTTCTTGTTCTTTTTCTTTTCCTTCTTCTTTTCTTGTTTTTCCTTTTCTTCTTATTATTATTATTGATACCCTTTTTTTCTTCTTTTCTTTTCATTCTTTTCCTTTTCATTTTTCCTTTTCTTCTTTTTTCCTTTCCTTCTTTTTCATTTTCCTTCCTTCTTTTCTTTTTTTCTTTTCCTTCTTTTTCTTTTACTTCTCTTTCTTTATCTTTTCTTTTTTTTTTTTTCCTCCTCCTCCACGTTCTCCTTCTTTCTATCAATCACCACCACCACCACCACCACCACCACCGCCTCATCCTCCTCTTCCTCCTCCCAAGCCAAAAGAACCTTGCAGTCAAATTTAGCTCAAAGTCACAAGGTCAACAAATGGCAAATAAAACCTTAATGTAATACTCGTATACAACAAATGTAATACAAATCAGAGGCAATAATAATAACAGTGAATATTTAACGAGTGAGGATCAATATGCTACAGTGAACAGAGGCTCCCGGGATCCCTTACTCACACACTCCGGGTACCACTGATCAAAGGTGCTATCAGTTGTTAATAAATTGACTATATCGAGCGTACCTTAGGGGATAAATCAGGAAGGTTAAGAATTACACCTTTGCACACACTTCTTCAATAGGTCGTTAACTTCTGGAATTCTAACCTCCAGTGCTGTCGTAAGCCAAAAGTATCAGGCTAAGAAATAGATATATAAATAAGTAAATAAGTAAATGAAAATAAAAGTCAGACAAATATTTACACTCCCAGTTCACGACTAAGATACCATTCGTTGTCATAGCCATCAGGAAGCTTTAAAAGAAGATTAGACAAATTTATGGATGGGGATGATAGGAGTGAAACAGACAGGTACATTTCTTACAGGGACTGCCACGTGTAGTCCTGATGGCTTCCTGCACCTGCACTTTTTATGTTCTTGTATTAAGTTGCAATTTAAATTTCTTCGGGTTCAAGGAAATATAACTTTATAGACACTTAAGATAATGCAAGTTATTCGTGATGTTTCTTACCTCCCTCTTGTAAGATTTCTTTGTAGTCTTTCCAACGCAGCATTATATTACTTTCTTACCAGTCCTGGATGGAGAGCACGGTAGGTGGGGAGGAGCCTTCTTCTGTGCTATCAAGTTTCACTCACTTCATGCTAGATCCCCACAATTAACCCGGTAAGGACCAACAAATCTGCAGGTGAAAAAAAAGGGGGGTATGAGAGGAAGAGGAAAGAGGAAGAGGAGAGGAAGTGGAGAAGGGAAAACAGTGGAAAGAATGAATGATGGAGAGAGGGAGGGATAAAAGAGAGTGGATGGTTCTTTGGTTTTCTTTGCAATCCTCCTCCTCCTCCTCTTCCTCCTCCTCCTCCTCCTCCTCTCTTTTATTCCTCGTCATTGCACTACATTAATGTCTTCTATTCCATTCCCCACGAAAGCAGAGGAAAATCACACATTACTAACCCTTTCTTCCTTCCATTTCTCCATCTCTCCCCCCTTTGTGTCCCCGTCACCTGCCGCCTATCTCTGTCTCGCTCCTCAAAATACCACTAACTTCTCATCTGACCCTGATTTTTCTCTCCACACTCTCCACGTCTCTCCCTCTCCCTCTCTCCCTCTCTCTCTCTCTCTGACGCTAAGCTGCCCATAAATCACCACCAGTCAGGACATCCACTTAAACCATCATTGCCATCCACTCATTCATCAAGCCAAGCATCTATTCATCTATCAAAGTGGCTTATTACATCTCTTCATCTCTGTCTTTATCTCTCCTTCCTTCTGTCAATTTGCTACCTCTCTCTCTCTCTTTCTCTCTCCATTAATTATCACTTATATTCTCCTAAACTCATTTTTTTTCCTTCTTTTAGTTTTTTATCTCTTTTTTTATTCTTCTAAAAGTTTAATTAAGTTTCCTATGTGCATGTGCAAGGAGAGGTGGGTGGGGAGAGGCCTTGTTGTGTTCTATCCTGTTCTCTCACATGTAGTTAATTTGTGGGAATAAGTTCAACAGATAACATCAAAACAACAGGTGTTCAGGTATCCCTTTAGTAACTCTCTCTCTCTCTCTCTCTCTCTCTCTCTCTCTCTCTCTCTCTCTCTCTCTCTCTCTCTCTCTCTCTCTCTCTCTCTCTCTCTCTCTCTCTCTCTCTCTCTCTCTCTCTCTAGAAGGTGAATATCTGTAGCTTCCTCCTCAATCTTTCACTCACTCTGGTTTTTTCCTATTCTTCATTCCTCCAGGCCTTTCCTTCCTCCCTCTCCCCTCTCTCCCATCCACACTCTCCCTTCCGCCTTTACTTCCAACCTTTCTCCTTCCGTCTCTCGTATTTTCTTGTGTACGACTTCATGCCATTATCATCCACGTCTCTCTCTCTCTCTCTCTCTCTCTCTCTCTCTCTCTCTCTCTCTCTCTCTCTCTCTCTCTCTCTCTCTCTCTCTCTCTCTCTCTCTGTGACCCTGAGAGATTCCCGCGTGACCTAAGTATGTGTCCCGTATCTCCTCCTCCTCCTCCTCCTCCTCCTCCTCCTCCTCCTCCTCCTCCTCCTCCTCCTCCTTCCCGTCCTCGTCTTCCTCCATGCATGACTAGTATGTCGCTAAACCAATGGAGCTAGAGGAGGAAAAAAAGAGAGGAAAAAAGGAGAGGAAAAAAAGGAGAGGAAAAAAAGTACTAAGAGGAGGAGGAGGAGGAGGAGGAGGAGGAGGAGGAGGAGGAGGAGGAGGAGGAGGAGGAGGAGGATCGTAATAGTAGTGTATATTGGTTGGTTTAAATCACACACACACACACACACGCACAGTTAAATATTAAACCGAAACAAAAAATAAGAAAAAAAAATCACGGAAATAGACCAAAAAAGGCGAAAAAAGAGACAAAGAGAAAAGAAAAAATGGAGGAAGAGAAACAAGAGACAAACGAGACGTGTGCCAGGAAAGTAAAGCGGGGGAGGGAGGGAGGGAGGGAAGGTGGAGAGAGAGAGAGAGAGAGAGAGAGAGAGAGAGAGAGAGAGAGAGAGAGAGAGAGAGAGAGAGAGAGAGAGAGAGAGAGAGAGAGAGAGAGAGAGAGAGAGAGAGAGAGAGAGAGAGAGAGAGAGAGAGAGAGAGAGAGAGAGAGAGAGAGAGAGAGAGAGAGAGAGAGAGAGGGGGGGGGCAAACTCCATAACAAGAGGAAAAGGGGAAACAGGACACCAAAAGGAAAGAGGAAAGAGAGATGGAGGAGGAGGAAAGAGAAAGAGAACTCACCAAAGTCACTCGAACGGAGAGAGAGAGAGAGAGAGAGAGAGAGAGAGAGAGAGAGAGAGAGAGAGAGAGAGAGAGAGAGAGAGAGAGAGAGAGAGAGAGAGTTGTCAATGTCACCCTTAAAAGTGTCATGAAGTTTGCTCCACCTCCACCTCCTCCTTCCACTTTTCCCTCCTCCATATCTTCTTCTTCCTCCTCCTCCTCCTCCTCCTCCTCCTCCTCCACTCTTTTATTCTTCTTAAGTCTTCTCATTCCTTCACTCTGTTCCTTTTCCACGCTCCGGTTCCTCTCCTCTTAACCCTCTTCTTCTTTTTGTCCTCTGTTTTTCTTCCTCTTCCTCTTCCTCCTCCTTCACCTCCCCCTCCTCCTCCTCTTCTTATTTCTTCTCCATCTTCTTCCTGACAACTTCAATCGTTTGTCAAGCAATTACAGAAGGCTTATATATAATCTCTCTCTCTCTCTCTCTCTCTCTCTCTCTCTCTCTCTCTCTCTCTCTCTCTCTCTCTCTCTCTCTCTCTCTCTCTCTCTCTCTCTCTCTGTCTCTCTCTCTCTCTCGTGTTTGTTCTTGACTCGATCTGTTTTTACACCCTCGTTTCTTCTGACCTTCCCTCTTTTCTTCTTTCTTTCCTTGTTTTTCTTCTTTCGCTCTCCTCCTCTCTTCCCGTCAAACTTATTTCTTTCTCTCTCTCTCTCTCTCTCTCTCTCTCTCTCTCTCTCTCTCTCTCTCTCTCTCTCTCTCTCTCTCTCTCTCTCTCTCTCTCTCGTCCCTTCTTACCTTTCCTTCTCTCCACCTAACCCTCCCTCTCCTATACCTCCACCTTTCCCTCTTCCTCCCTCCTCAATGGCTCTCTCTCTCCCTCCCATCCGGCTCCTCCAAACCTATTTCCTCCACTTAGTCTCCTTCCGCATGCCAAACATCTCCCGCTCACGACCTCCCCAACACTGTCTTCCTGTTACTCCTCCTCCTCCTCTTTATCCTCCTCCTTCCTCTCCTCTTCTTCTTCCGCCTCAAGCTCATCTCGTCTTTTCTTTTCTACTTTAAAATTCTACCACATTCATGATCCTCCTCCTCCTCCTCCTCCTCCTCCTCTCCTCCTCCTCCTCCTCCTCATTTTCTTTACCCATCTCTCTCCTCCTTATCAATATCGCCGTCTTCTCTCTTCTCTTTCCTCCTCTCTCTGTCTTTTTCCTTCCCTATCCCTCACTTTACTATATTTACGTGTGTTTTTCCATTCATAATATCACCATCTATTTCTCTTCCTCCTTCTCCTCCTCCTCTTTTTTTTTTTATTCTTCTGCCTTGCCTCCGTTTCCTCGCTTTAATTATTTCCCTTACCTGCTTTTCTTATTCTTATTGTCATCATCATCACCTCCTCCTCCTCCTCCTCCTCCTCCTCCTCCTCCTCCTCCTCCTCCTCCATCCAGCTCATCTCTCCAACTTCACTCCTCGTCCATCATAGCACCGTATTCAAAGAAGGGAAAAAATACTTATTCTTTCCCCCAGTGTCCCTTAGCCTCTCTCTCTCTCTCTCTCTCTCTCTCTCTCTCTCTCTCTCTCTCTCTCTCTCTCTCTCTCTCTCTCTCTCTCTCTCATGCACGTTTAGGTTTCATTACTTATTCCTTTCTTCCTCTTTCCCTCTCTTTCTCCTTCTCTTCGTCTCTCCCACTCCTTGTTTCCTCATTTCCATTCTCCCTTTCCTTTTTTTCCTTCCTTCTCCTTCTTCCACATTAAGTTTCCATATTTCCTTAGTTTCTTCTTTCTTTCCTCCGTCTGTTTCCCCCTTTTGATGCTTCCATATTTTACTTTTTCCTTCTTCCTTTCTTCTTCCTTTTCTCTCACCCTCCCTCGCCCAGTTCCCATATTTTCATTTATCCCTCTTTCTTCTTCCCCCTCTTTCCCTCCAAGTTGCCAGATTTCCTCTACTGCTTTCTCCTCCATTTCTCTCTCCCTCACATCACCTACCTGTATGCAAACTTCTCTACCTCCATTTCAAGACTCTCTCCCTTCCTTCCTTCCCCTTTTCTTCCTTTCCTCCCATTCCGCGACTCTCCGTCTTTCTTTTTCATATTTCTTTCCCTCTACTTCTTCTTCCCTCGTTCCTTCTTTCATTCCCTCTCACCTTGTCTTCCCTCTTTCCCTCCCTCCCGTCAATATCTTCCGGCCATCCTTCCCTGCTATGGGTTTCTTCTCGCCCACGCTATGTCATTCAACCGTGCAAGGAAGGACGCAGGAAAAAAATAGATACATTACTTCCCTCCTCCCGTTTTCTGTGCAAAGAGAAAACGGAGTGGTCATGGATTTTCTCTCTCTCTCTCTCTCTCTCTCTCTCTCTCTCTCTCTCTCTCTCTCTCTCTCTCTCTCTCTCTCTCTCTCTCTCTCTCGTTTTCAGACAAAAATTAAAATTACGCAAAAAGTTATTCTGCTTATTGTTTTCATGCATTTTGAACTTAACTTGAAATTTTCGCTAGTGTTTTTCGTAATACTGGTGGCGGTGGTGGTGGTGGTGGTGGTGGTGGTGGTGGTGGTGGTGGTGGTGGTGGTGGTGGTGGTAGTAGTAGTAGTAGTAGTGGTAGAAACAAAACAAAGACAATAATAACAATAATAATAATAATAATAATAATAATAATAATAATAATAATAATAATAATAATAATAATAATAATAATAATAATAACAATAATACCTAAACAACACCAACAACAACAACAACAGCAACAAAAGCAATGATAATCCACGCCATGAAGCCAAACACATAGCACATTAATATTTTCACTAATCCATCACTCTTAACCCACTTTTTTTTTTTCAAGCACAAACTTTCGCATCAACCAGTTCTTCGTGATTCCAACTTTCAAGGACATTTTTATCTCCAGTCAAAACTTTCAATTAAATATATTTCCACCCGCGCGCCTTTCCCTCATGTATTAATTTCCATCACCAGTGTTTTATTTTCTATTTTATTTAATTTTTCCCTGTGTCTGTGTGTGTGTGTGTGTGTGTATGTATTTCAAAGTTTTAATCTGTTATTTTCTCTCCTACGTTACTTAAAATATGCCTCTCTTAAATATACTCTTAGAGGAAACTACTTAAAACTCTGACGATATGAAATACTTTGTCATTACTCTCTCTCTCTCTCTCTCTCTCTCTCTCTCTCTCTCTCTCTCTCTCTCTCTCTCTCTCTCTCTCTCTCTCTTTCCCCAATTTCCTTTCTTGCAATACAAAAAACTGCGGACAGATTATGCAACAAGCAAAAACATGTTGAAATATTTCCTCCCAACACACACACACACACACACACACACACACACACACACACTTAAGCACCTGCCTTATCATACCTGCCAAATAAAAAAATAATTACCAAAAAAAAAAACATATTTACGGGGTTAATTGGCTGCACACCTTCCCTTGCCCATTTTTTACTCACAGGCTGACCCCTCACAGTTTAATTAAGCCACAAAATGATCCCTTTGGCCATTAATCTTGCAAGTAATTACCGTAAAAATATCAGGGAAAAAAAAATTACCCAGGAAAAAAACGCACCCTTCTGTACATCCCACGTTTGCCCAGTCGGTAGCAATAAGCCTTTAATTGGCCTAAGTAGTGTGTATGCCTTAATTATGCCATTTGCAGGTAAGTTACTGGCTATGGTTGTCT
>NC_087187.1:6902500-6967500 GCF_035594125.1 Scylla paramamosain
TGACTTGAACTATTTGAAAAGGGAAGGTTTCACGACATTTATCCTCTAATTTTTGACGATAATTTCTGACTCCTATGGAATTGTTTACAGTTTACAATTTACAATCTCAAGGCCTCTGATCTGCAAAGACTCACTTGTCAGCTTCCCTACGTCTCAGCGGATCAATCTTGGCACCAGTACTGAGAGAGAGAGAGAGAGAGAGAGAGAGAGAGAGAGAGAGAGAGAGAGAGAGAGAGAGAGAGAGAGAGAGAGAGAGAGAGAGAGAGAGAGAGAGAGAGAGAGAGAGAGAGAGAGAGAGAGAGAGAGAGCAAACAAAATATTGAAATTGGGATGCTGGTTATTCCACTTCTTAGCACCAATGTACGTACCTATTTCTGTTTCTTCTGTCCCTTTTTCTCTCCAAATATCCTCCATTTCTCGTCTTTCTCCTTTCTACCTCCCGTTTTTCACATAAGCCACATTTCTCTCCACATTTCTCTCCTATCCCTTTTTTTCGCTCCATTTATCTTCCATTTCCCCTTTTCTTTGTCTTCCGTTCTCTTCTGGCTCTCCATTTTCCTCTATCTAACCTTCATTTCTCCGCCTTTTCAAGCACGTTTATTGTCTTTTCATGCCCTCTGTTCTCTCATGCCCTTTTCATGCCCTGTTCTCTCCTCCCCTCTTTCTCCATCTATCTTTCAATTCTCTCTTTTCTCCTTTTCTAGCACAGTTTCCCCTTTTTCCCTGTTTTCCGTCCTCTTCTCTCCTCTCCTTTATCTTCCTATTCTTGCTCCCATCCCCCAGCTACATTTATTCATTTCCTCTGTGCCTTCCTATTCTACCACGCTCATCCTACACTCACTTGTCCTCTGCCCTCCTACGCTCCCACGCTCCCCTTCTGGGATTTGCTTGCAACTTACTACTGGAAAATGATAAATACAGTCCTCAGAATGAATAATTAGCATGGGAGCTTGAGAGAGAGAGAGAGAGAGAGAGAGAGAGAGAGAGAGAGAGAGAGAGAGAGAGAGAGAGAGAGAGAGAGAGAGAGAGAGAGAGAGAACTGAAAAATAGTACAACAGAAAAATCGTGACTGGTCCTTCGTGACAAGATTGAATAGACGAATAAATATAAAAATAAACAAATAGAAATAAAAATCCATCTCCCTCAGCAATGTCACACTAACAAAAATAAGCTAAAATAAAAATAAATGCATAAATAATACACAACTTCAGCGAGAGCGAGAGAGAGAGAGAGAGAGAGAGAGAGAGAGAGAGAGAGAGAGAGAGAGAGAGAGAGAGAGAGAGAGAGAGAGAGAGAGAAATACAAAAGCTGGAAAATAATATACGAAGAGAGTGATAAATAATGAACAGACACAACAGTAGGGGAGGGAAGGCATTATGGGAAAGAATTCAGTAATGACAGGTGAGGCGCAGGTGAATACAGTGTAAAGTAATAGTGATGAATGAGGCGGCGGGGAGAATGCCACTACACAGGGAATACGAGAGAGAGAGAGAGAGAGAGAGAGAGAGAGAGAGAGAGAGAGAGAGAGAGAGAGAGAGAGAGAGAGAGAGAGAGAGAGAGAGAGAGAGAGAGAGAGAGAGAGAGAGAGAGAGAGAGAGAGAGAGAGAGAGAGAGAGAGAGAGAGAGAGAGAGAGAGAGAGAGAATGGTGGGGAAGAATGCTGCTGCTGTAGTAGTAGTAGTAGTAGTAGTAGTAGTAGTAGTAGTAGTAGTAGTAGTAGTAGTAGTAGTAGTAGTAGTAGTAGTAGTAGTCGTAGTAGTAGTTGCGAAGTGTTGTTGTTGTTGTAATAGTAGTAGTAACTTTTGTTGTTGTTAGTTGTTGTTGTTGCTGTGGTGGTGGTGGTGCTGGTGGTGGTGGTGGTAAAAGTAGTAAAAAAAGTAATCATTTTCAATTATGTAATCAAATAATCATAAATTGACGTCATAATCGTTCACGTGTTCACAGATAAAAGCAAGCAAAAAAAAGGATCCACAAACCATACAACAACAACAACAACAACAACAACAACAACAACAACAACAACAACAACAAGCCCCACAAATCACCAACCCACCTCACCCCCTCACTCCCCCCAAACCCCACACTCCCCCGACCACCCCCCTCACACACACACACACACACACACACACACACACACACAGTATCACACCACAAAGCAGAACACAAACTGCAAAAAGGAGGAGAAAGAATAAGGGGGCATAAATTTTCGAGATGTAGTGTTGATAGCGACGTGATGAGGGCGGAGGAGGAATGAGAGAGGGAGGGAGGGAGGGAGGGAGGGAGGAAGATAGTGAGGCGGACAGAGGCTCTTCACTATTGTACCACTGTGAGTTGTGATGCAATAAGTAGTGAGGTGGTGCTAATATCCCATGACGTCCTCCCACCTCTTCCCGCCCTTCCTCCCACTTACCACTCTCCTCCCACCTCTCTTCCTATCCTTCCTTCCACCTACTAGCCTCCTTTCCTCCCACCTCTTCCCGCCCCTCCTCCTCCTCCTCCTCCTCCATTTCCTTCGAGTCCTGAAGCTGTCTGAAGATTCCTAACATCTCTTCCTAAAGCTCTTTCCACTCTCGTCCTTGTTCTCCTCCTCCTCCTCCTCCTCCTCCTCCTCCTCCTCCTCCTCCTCCTCCTCCTCCTCCTCCTTCTTCTTCCCTTGTTCTCTTCCTCCCATGCTTCCCTTTCCTGATCCCTGTCCTGCTCCTCCTCCTTGTTTTCTTTGTTCTATTCCTACTCCTCTTCTTTCTTCTCCTCCTCTTCCTCTTAATTCTTCCTACTCCTACGTGTCTCTTTCCTTACCAACTCTCTTCTCTTTTTCTTCCCCCACCCTTACCTTTTCTCTTTATTTCTCCTATTCTATTCCTCCTACACTCCTCCACTTCCTCTACTATTTCTTCTTCATGTTATTCTTGTTCCTCTCCTCCTCCTCCTCCTCCTCCTCCTCCCACTCACTAAGAGCCATTTCACCAACGCTGTCTCTCTCTCTCTCTCTCTCTCTCTCTCTCTCTCTCTCTCTCTCTCTCTCTCTCTCTCTCTCTCTCTCTCTCTCTCTCTCTCTCTCTCTCTCTCTCTCTCTCTCTCAGCCTCCCTTCCTCATGTCCACCATGTTTTGACCCCTATGTCCCGGCGCCTAACACTCCCCCGCCCCCCCCCCTAACATGGACTTGTAACCTATTCTCGCTTTCCCTCACTCCTCTTCTCTCCCTTATCTTCCACTCTCACTTCTCCCTCACTTACCTTTCCACAATCTTCTCTCTTTCTCTTTCTCCTATCATTCTCTCCTCTCTCTTATCCACAACTCTCGCCTCTCCTTTCATCCCTCATAACCTAACCTAACCTTACCTAGACTAACCTAACTTAACCTAAGCTATGCTAACGTAACCTAAACTTATCTAAACTAACCTAACCTAAACTAACCTAACAAACGAGTAGCATAATATAACCTAACCTAGCATAACTTAACCTAACCTAACCTAACCTAACCTAACCTAACTTAACCTAACCAAACCTACGTTCCTTCCATCTCCCTTTTACACCATCTTTCAGTTTTCTACCATTCTTGCCTTTTTCTCTCCCCTCTCTTTCCTTCCATTCTCCCCTCTCCCTTTCCCACCATCCTTATCTGTTTTCTCTTCCTTTCCCTCTCCTAACACCGTCTCCTCTCCATTTCCCACCAGCCTCTCCCTCTCCCTCCCTGCTATTCCTGTGGTCCTCTCCCTAGCACTCTCACTTAACTGTCTTACCTTCCCCACCATCACCCAGCACTGCCTCTCACTCTCTCTCTCTCTCACTCTCTCACTTTCTCTCATTTTCTTTACTTTCTCCACTTAATACCTTCCTTCATCACTATTATGTCTTATTACCTTTCCATTTAATCCTGCAGATCTACTACTACTACTGCTCTCTCTCTCTCTCTCTCTCTCTCTCTCTCTCTCTCTCTCTCTCTCTCTCTCTCTCTCTCTCTCTCTCTCTCTCTCTCTACATACCACTCAGTCAGTCCCTTTCAGAATCCTCACCTTTCATCTCTCTTTTCTTCCCCCCTCGACCCCCAACTCCCCTCCTAAGCACCCTCACCTCCCCCATCCCCCCCACACACACTCCCCTCCCTCCTCTCACACATTCCAGCTTTAAACACAAATCCCCAACTTTCGTGTTCAATCCCTAACGCCGTTCAGACTTTTTCCTCCCCTTATTTTCCTCTTTTTTTCCCCTGCAGGCAAATACTTTCCTCCTCCCTGTGACAAAGAGAGTAAAGGGTGATACAGCGAGTTATGTTTTGTGCAATGTGGATCAAAAGGAAGGGGAGTTTATTCATCTTCCATCTTTTTGTCTTTTTAATCTGGAATGACTGAGAGGCATTTAGGAAGGTACGGGTGGGTGGGTGTATTGAGAGAGGGAAAGGCAGGAGTTGTAGGTAAACAGATTGGACAAAGGTGCGGGTGAATGAATGAGCAGGTAAGAGTGTATGGGTGTATGGAAAGAGAAAGGGAAGAGTTACAGGTAAAATAGATTGGACGAAAGCGGTGCAGGTAAGTGGATGGGATGAAAAGATAGCAATGAAGGAGGAAGGCAAGAGTTAAAGGTAAATTGACTGAACGAAGGTATGGGTGAATGGCTGGAATGAAGGGTTAATTGTATGGGTAAAGGAGAGGATGAAGGGAGCAGGGTAAGGGCTGATGAAAGGAAGGGGAAAAGAGAGATAATGATGGATAAATGTGGGGGAGGACTGTAATGTGGGAATAAAAAGGAGCAAGATAAAGATGAAATGAAGGGAAAGAAAATAGTGGAATAGGGTGAATGGGAAGAGAACAATAAGTATGAATGGAAGGAAGGAAAATAAGGGTGTGGATGAATAGAAGGGGGGATAAAAGTAACGATATAACTAAATGGGAAGAAAATAAGAATATGGAAGAATGGAAGAAAGGAAAAAGAGTAGATGAATAGAAGGACGATAAATAATGATAATAAATGAGGAGAAGGTATAAAAGTACAAGTGAATGGAGGCGAAAAGGTGATGATGCGGGGGAAATGGAAAGGGAGAAAAGAAATGGGGTGAATGGAGGGAGGAGGGTTAATGGTGTGGGTGAGCGGAGGTAATACAGGGGAGGATGCGGATTACGAGTGGATTATGGAAGGGATTGGAGTGGATGGAGGAAAGGACGGAGGTAAAGGAGGGAAACTTCAAAGGAAATAAAAGAAAGGAAATGAATGAAGGAAAGGAAGAGCAAACTAAAGAAAGAATGGGAGACAGGTACAGAAGATGATAATTTGTATACAAAGTGAAGTGGAGAGAAAGGGTGGAGGAAAAACAGAAGGGGTGACGAAAAGAGAATGGTAGATAAAAGAGAAAGAGATAAAGAAGGAGGAAGAAGAAGGACGATAGAAATTAATATAAAAGAGAAAATATTGTTAGAAATGGAGGGAGAAATGGGGAAGGAAAGGAGTTAAAGGATGGACAAAGGAATGGAGAGGAGTGGAGAAGAAGAGATGGTTAGAAATGCAGGGAGGAAAGAGGAAAGGGGATGGAATTAAAGGGTGGACTAAGGGGTGGAGAGGAGTGGAAGAGAGATGGTTAAAAATAGAGGGAGAAAAGGGATAGGAATAGAACAGAAGGATGGACGAAGGAATAGAGAAGAGTTGATGAACGAGATAGCTGGAAATGGAAAGAGGAAAGGGGAAGGAATGGCGAGGAGTGTATAGAGAGATGGTTCAGTTAGGAAAGAGATGCGATGGGGGGTTGGGGGTGATGGGGGGGAGGGTCGATGATACAAAAGAGTTATTACCTCAACTTGGTTCGGCAGGAGTGATGCACGACTCACTCCAGACCTGGTAACATTGTCCACAGATAACATTCACTGAGTAACTCGTAATACTACACAACAGCATACGATAAACACTTGCAACACAGATATTGGCACAGCACTTACCGCTCTTCTGGTAACACTGGTATCCATTGCATAAAAAACTTCTAATACCACTTGGTGTTCTGGTCACACTCCAGCCAACAACCGACTTTTAAAGCAACACACCTCCCTGGACTGGTAACACTGACAATACCAAAACAAGCTTTCAGTCAACACTACTCGCTGGTCTGGTAACAATGGTATCCTCACAACACTGCTAACATTATCGTATTATAGCAAGTCCCCACTGCTCTGGCAACACTACTTTGCCCACAACACTCCTCTCATAACAAAACTCTTGTAATAACACTCAACACTACTACAAAACAAAACTGCCAACACAAAAATGCCCCCTTGAAACACTCCGGGCTGATCCGCTAACACAAGCCTGCGTCTCTCACTCCATGATGCAACACAAGTCATGGCAACTCTACAACACTCATCAATAGCAAAACAGGAAACCAACTAACACAGCTACAATAACAGCTCTTGTATTTCCTTATCCCTCACCAAGAACAACAATACTGTATACCAGTCTCTGCAACACAAAATATTCCACCAACTGACGGAATGGTAACGTTCTGGAAACACAAGACAAACACACAGGCAGGAGAAAAGGAGGAGGAGGAGGAGGAGGAGGAGGAGGAGGAGGAGGAGAACAACAACAACATCAACAACAACAACAACAATAACAACAAAAACAGCAGCAGTAGTAGGAGAAGGAGAAGGAGGAGGAGGAGGAGGAGGAGGAGGAGGAAAAGGAGGAGGAGGAGGAGGAGGAGGAAATACAAAAAGCAAAAGAAATTCTGGCGTAACACGCAATCACACATGCAGAGAGAGAGAGAGAGAGAGAGAGAGAGAGAGAGAGAGAGAGAGAGAGAGAGAGAGAGAGAGAGAGAGAGAGAGAGAGAGAGAGAGAGAGAGAGAGAGTAGTGACGCAACACACAAGCAGCCTGACCTCCACGCAACACTCGGGGGTTGATTTGGTAACACTTCTCTGCACGCAACACTCATCTGGCAACACTGCACGCGAGGGAAATACTTTACAATGCCTTTGCCTTCCATCACCTCTATTTTTAAAACTTCAATTGCATCTTTCATTTCGACCAATAAGGAGGATGATAGTGCTTGCCTCTTGATTTCCTTTTTCCCTCCTCTTGTCCTTCAGTTTCTTTATTTCTCTTTCTTTATTCATTTTCTTTCTTTCCTGCCTCCGTTATTGATTTTAGATTTTGTTTCCCTGACCACCTACTTTCGTTCTTATTTTTCTTCCCCCAGCTCTCTCTCTCTCTCTCTCTCTCTCTCTCTCTCTCTCTCTCTCTCTCTCTCTCTCTCTCTCTCTCTCTCTCTCTCTCTCTCTCTCTCTCTCTCTTTCTATTTACAATTAGTGTTCCACTTCTTTGTCCTCTTACCGTTACTTATCCTCTCTTTCTCTCTTACCTTTTATTCTTCCTATTTCGCATGTCTTCTATTTCTGTCCATATTTATCGATATTCCTCGTGCATCATCAATTACTCTCATCTTTTCGTCTCTCTATTTTCTTTTACTTTTTCACTGTTCTTTTCTCCTTTGCTTTCTTTTACGAGTACATATTCCTTGTTCCTCACTTTCTCTCCACATTTTGTTTCTCTTCTCTCACCTCTCTTCTTCCATCCCCAAGGACATGCAATTATTCTGGTGTGAAGGAGAGAGAGAGAGAGAGAGAGAGAGAGAGAGAGAGAGAGAGAGAGAGAGAGAGAGAGAGAGAGAGAGAGAGAGAGAGAGAGAGAGAGAGAGAGAGAGAGAGAGAGAGATTGATTTTCACTTTTTTCTTCATTTCTCATTTTTTTTCTTAAGTCTTATCCACATTCTCTCTCTCTCTCTCTCTCTCTCTCTCTCTCTCTCTCTCTCTCTCTCTCTCTCTCTCTCTCTCTCTCTCTCTCTCTTGTTCTTAATTCCTTATTCTTCCTCCATCTGTCTCCTTCACGTTTTTTCATCTTTCCCTTCCTTCCTTACTCTTTCTTTCCTCATCTTTCCATATATAACTCTTCTCTTCCTCCGTTTCTCATTTCTTAACGTTCTCCATCCCTCAGTCCCTCCCTCCCTCCCTCCGTCCGGCCTTCTCCCCCTCCTTCAATCTCCCTCCCTCAGTCCCTCCCTCAATCCCTCCCTCTCTCCGTCCGGCCTTCTCCCCTGACTCAATCTATCATTTCCGTCCATTCTCTTCCTTTCTTTCCCTCCCCAGGACCAGACTAACATCGTTCATATTCAAGACACACAAGAAGGAGTTCATTTTCTCTTCACTTTCCAATAAAAACAAGGGGCGATGAGGACTACTACTACATCATTTTCTTCAATGGTTCCCTGGCACTCTGGCTTCCTTCTTCTTCTTCTTCTTCTTCTTCTTCTTCTTCTTCTTCTTCTTCTTCTTCTTCTTCTTCTTCTTCTTCTTCTCTTCCTTGACAAAAAACTCCCGGTAAAAAAAATGCAGTGATGATAATGATACCTGAGATGAAAATTATGTTAATGAAGGAGAGGAACAGGGTAAGGTAATGGAGAATAAAGATGGGGAAAATGTAGGAGAAATATATATATATATATATATATATATATATATATATATATATATATATATATATATATATATATATATATATATATATATATATAAATGGTGGTATTGAGAAATGAAAGGAAAAAGGAGGTTTAGGAAGAGGAGGTTTAAGAGGAGGAGGAGGAGGAGGAGGAGGAGGAGGAGGAGGAGGAGGAGGAGGAGGAGGAGGAGGAGGAGGAGGAGGAAAAATAATAATGATGATGAACTGGAAAAAGAAAAAGAGAACAACAACAACAACAACAACAACAACAACAACAACAACAACAACAATAACAATAACAACAACGAGAAGAAAGAAAACTAGAGAAGAATATCACAATTTACCAGATCTCTCTCTCTCTCTCTCTCTCTCTCTCTCTCTCTCTCTCTCTCTCTCTCTCTCTCTCTCTCTCTCTCTCTCTCTCTCTCTCTCCGTCAAACTCGCCTGGATCTCCGTCCTCGCCTCCTCCTCCTCCTCCTCCTCCTCCTCCTCCTCCTCCTCCTCCTCCTCCTCCTCCTCCTCTTCGCCCTCCCTTCCTCCACCCACGCCTCCTCTTTCCTCTCTAAAATGCAAAGGAAAAAAAAATCTCATTAACTCATTCTTTTCATCACTTTCGTCATCTCTCTCTCTCTCTCTCTCTCTCTCTCTCTCTCTCTCTCTCTCTCTCTCTCTCTCTCTCTCTCTCTCTCTCTCTCTCTCACGTACACTCTCTTAATCTTCTTTCCTCGCTGTTATTACTCTCCTCTCTTCGTCCATTTTTCTTAACGCCAGCAACTTTCTCCTGGCAGACACTTAGCTCATTTCCTTTCTTCCATTCCTCGCAGCATTCATCATATACCGTATTTCTTTCCTTTCTTTAATTAAACAAGTCACTTTCACTCCATTTCCTCCATCACACAGTTTTGTTTTCCTTCCTTCATCCTTTTCTTCCATCACATCCCTCGCTAATGTTTCTTCTTCCTTCGTCTTCTTCTTTTGTTTTCTTCTCCTCTTCCCTCTTTGCATATTCCTTGA
This sequence comes from Scylla paramamosain, assembly GCF_035594125.1. Classification (NCBI taxonomy): domain Eukaryota; kingdom Metazoa; phylum Arthropoda; class Malacostraca; order Decapoda; family Portunidae; genus Scylla; species Scylla paramamosain. Next base: position 6,911,987 of record NC_087187.1, read on the forward strand.
GTTTCGTCCTCTTATCATTTCTCTTATCAGCAGTTTTCATTCTCTTTCTTCTGTTGTTCTTTCTTTCTTTCGTTCTTATCTTTCTCCTCTGCAAGTTTTATTCAAATCGTCTCCTTTAAGTCTCTAAATGAATTGTTCCTAAATATATTTGTGTCTGCTTACTTTAATATTTCTTCCTATCATTGCTGACACTTTAAACATTTCACCTTTCGTAATGCGAGAGACACTTCTTCAACACTGCCTCAAGTCATTTCTCGTGTACACTTCCTGAATACTTCCCCTTCCCAAGCCACTGAAATCTTCCTCCTCACACAGCCTTGTTATAACTCGCCCTGTCTTACTCGAGCTAAAAATTCTCTCTCTCTCTCTCTCTCTCTCTCTCTCTCTCTCTCTCTCTCTCTCTCTCTCTCTCTCTCTCTCTCTCTCTCTCTCGTGTAAATATCTTCTTTGTCATGCTTTTTTTCGTCAATCCTTTAGATATCCCTCCCTGGTCCAATCACACCTCCATCTACCTGACCACAAATACCTCTCACTAATACTACTTGAAATACTCCTCCACTCCTCTCATTCCACCCCGTTCCCCTCAATTTACCCACCATAAATACTTCCCACTGACCCACACATAAGTACTACCCCCGCCTCCACCATCATCAATCCAAGCAATGCAGATACCGCTCATTCCAACACGCCAGAATACCCCTCATTGACTCGCGGTTCGTCCTTGCCTGTGAATACCCCTCCACGTCCACTTGCCAAACGACCTCCTCATCCAGTGTCTGAAATACCCCTCACTCAGGAGGCGAAATAACCCTAATCCATGTTCCCCAGGCCCCCCTTCAGCCACTGCCAGAATACCCCTCTTCCAGCCTCCCAAATACTGCTCGTAAGAAACTTCTGACACATAATCATATATTCGTTATAATCTCCTCATTGCGATTTGCTGTTATTTCTTCGGGTACGGATATGAGAGAGAGAGAGAGAGAGAGAGAGAGAGAGAGAGAGAGAGAGAGAGAGAGAGAGAGAGAGAGAGAGAGAGAGAGAGAGAGAGAGAGAGAGAGAGAGAAGGCGATCATGTGAACATTATTGCGTCATCTTTATACCCAAGCACTATATCGGGGTTGCTCTTACCTCGACATAGTGACCTCTCCTCCTCTTTCTCCCTCTCCCTCTCTCTCCCTCCCTCCCTTCAGTCACCTTGAATGGTCCTCTTACTTCTCCTCCGCCTTCTTCCTTCTTCTTTCTCCACCTTCACTTTTTTTTTTTTTATGCTAGACATCTATTCCGAATTTTTTCCTTCCTTTCATCTTTTACTTCTTCGTGTTCCCGGAATCGTTTTAGCTCATAACCTGTTCCTTTCACACCTTCAATATAACATACCTTACACATTAAATATATCTCTCTCTCTCTCTCTCTCTCTCTCTCTCTCTCTCTCTCTCTCTCTCTCTCTCTCTCTCTCTCTCTCTCTCTCTCTCTCTCTCTCTCACATGCAAGGAAAGAAAAACACAACATATCTTGACTTTCTCTCACGGGGACTACGAGTAACTTCATTCATTTCTTAAACTTGGGTTGAAAAAATAAAGAGGAAACGGAAAAAAAGAAAAGAAACATTACTAAAGCTAATTCAATACTCCTACACCCCAAGGGAAGGTGACTTTTTTTAAGGTCCCCACCAGAGGAATGTCACCTGCACGGTTTTTAATTAACCTGAGGCGCCCGTGTTGCCTGGTTCGGGGGGAGGGGTCAAAAACTGAGGCCAATACGAAAACGAGAGTAGAGAAGGGAAGGGACAGAGGGAGAAAGGTTGAGAGGGGGAGAAAAAACAAAAACAACAAGGGGAAGAATAAGGAATGCCATGAGAATAGAAAACAAGAGGGAATAAGGGAAGAAGCAAAAGGAAGGGATGGAAAGAGAACGGAAACAAGAGAGAATACAGAAAGAGCCGAATGGAAGAGAAGGAATTGAGATAAAAATGGAGACAATAACAGTAAGGAAAGAGATAGAATGGAAAGGGAAAAGATAAAGGAAAGAACAAAAACTAAAGCTAAGATGAGAGATAACAAGAAACGTAGATAAGAAGAGAATGAAGGTACATAAATAGAGCAGAGGAGAAGAGGAGGAGGACTGGAGGGGATGGAGACGAGGAGGAGGAGGAGGAGGAGGAGGAGGAGGAGGAGGAGGAGGAGGAGGAGGAGGAGGACGAGGAGGAGGAGGAGGGTATGTCTTGGAATCTTGTTGACATTTTGTTTAGCTTTCCATTTAAATTGCAGCGAGATGTGGAACAGAAAACGAGTTGTGAGTTGTTTTAATAATTAGAACTCAGGGTCTTGAGCGAAGCAGGAGCAGTAGCAGCAGCAGCAGCAGCAGCAGCAGCAGCAGCAGGAGGAGGAGGCGAGTCGTGGAGGGTGGCGGGGAAGAGAGAAACTCAAAAGGAAAGGTAATGGTGGTGGCGGTGGTGGTGGTGGTGGCTGGAGAGAGAGAGAGAGAGAGAAAAAAAAGAAAAAAGGCTAGAGATGGAGGAACTGAGAAGCAAAACTATTACCACTGAGAGAGAGAGAGAGAGAGAGAGAGAGAGAGAGAGAGAGAGAGAGAGAGAGAGAGAGAGAGAGAGAGAGAGAGAAAGCAAATATCGAAAAGTCAGAAAAACAAACAGATGAGAAGACAAACACACAAATATAACAGAAAAATACAAGCAAACAGAAGGACAGACAGACAACCAAGGAAAAGCAGACAGATAGATGAACAGAAATAAACAAATAGACAAACAAATAGATAAATACAGATATAAATAACGAGAGAGAGAGAGAGAGAGAGAGAGAGAGAGAGAGAGAGAGAGAGAGAGAGAGAGAGAGAGAGAGAGAGAGAGAGAGAGAGAGAAAGGACCTAGAGGAATAAGACTGCCTTCGTCCTCCTCCTCCTTCTTCTTTTTCTTTTTCTTTTTCTTTTTCTTTTTCTTCTTCTTCTTCTTCTTCTTCTCCTCCTCCTCCTCCTCCTCCTCCTCCTCCTCCTCCTCCTCCTCCTCCTCAAGTCCCAGTGTGGAGAATGAAAGGCGAATTATTGAGAGGTTAAGCCGCCAGGGACATTCACAGGGGAATAAGTGATGCTGTTCATTCCGAAGCTTGAGAGAGACTGCCAGGTGTGAGGGACAGGTGAGAGAGCGAGAGCGAGAGAGAGAGAGAGAGAGAGAGAGAGAGAGAGAGAGAGAGAGAGAGAGAGAGAGAGAGAGAGAGAGAGAGAGAGAGAGAGAGAGAGGTGATGGATTTAAGCGTAGTCAAATAACGTGTTTCTTTCATCTTACTTCCAGGTGCGTGATTGAATCGTGCATGTTTGTTCTTCCCAGGTGAGCGTCTTGCGCAGGTAAGGTGACAGACAGACACACTGACAAATAAAAAGAAAAAAAAATCTAAAACACACACACACATGCATAGATCAATACAAAAATGACACAAATAGTAAAAAAATAAATAAATAAATAAAAATAAAAATAAAATAAAAACTTGATTAATGAAAGCGATGAAGCAAGAATGAAATATATAAAGGTAAAAATATAAAGTCAGGAATAGTAAGGAGAACACCACCTTTACCTGGTCGGCGGTGGACAAGAGGGAGCGGGTGTGAGTCAGATTAATGGGGCGTGAGGGGAACAAATGGACGGGTGATTAATATGGAGGAAAAAAAAAGTGACGTATAAATTAACCGGTGGGAAAAATGACGTGTGGAAAAAGGAGGTAAATAATGTGCGGAGGTAAAAAACAAGAGTTAACGTGATGGAGACAAGTAGTGGAGACTGACGAGGTGACTAATGGCTGAGAGAGAGAGAGAGAGAGAGAGAGAGAGAGAGAGAGAGAGAGAGAGAGAGAGAGAGAGAGAGAGAGAGAGAGAGAGAGAGAGAGAGAGAGAGAGAGAGAGAGAGAGAGAGAGAGAGAGAGAGAGAGAGAGAGAGAGAATGACCACCAAATAACACAGAAAAAAACATTGGTGCAAAATACTCCAAAGTAAACAAGTACTGAACGATGTCGCCAGAAAAAATACTGAGGTTATAAAAATAAATTAGAGCGGCAAATGCATAATTCAAGCGCATAAATTAGCCAGTGAAGCCAATATGAAGTCTAATTTATGGGATATATATATGGATAAAAGGGAAGGGCGCCAGGCGTAATGTAAATGATGCGCCTGCTAATGATAATAGTACTAGTTAATAATAATAACAATAATAATAATAATAATAATAATAATAATAATAATAATAAAAATAATAATAATAATAATAGTAGTAGTAGTAGTAGTAGTAGTAGTAGTAGTAGTAATATTAACAACTATTACTACTACTACTACTATTATAAGGCCCATCATTATTATTATTATTATTATCATCACTATTATTATTATGAATTTGCAGTCCCCACAGCCACCATTATCCAGGAACCGCGCACCCTGCTTGCTGCTCCCTCGTTCCAGGGCAGCTCAGTGGTGCACTCGAAATGATGTTCTGAACCGCTGTGAGTGAAGCGGTGAAGCAGTGAAGCCTCGGATAGCTGGGATGAATGAAGCATTTGACATTTTTTTTTTTTTCAAACTGGCTCACGAAATATAAGAGAAAAAAATTGAGATGTGGGTATATTTTATTTTATTTATTTATTTTCCCAATGTGTGTGTGTGTGTGTGTGTGTGTGTGTGTGTGTGTGTGTGTGTGTGTGTGTGTGTGTGTGTGTGTGTGTGTGTGTGTGTGTGTGTGTGTTTGATATTTTCAACCACCCAAGGCTGATTATCGCTTATATCAATAACAAATAATAATACCACAAAATTAAGCCTTCAGAAAAAGTGAAAACAAACATCATATATTATATTTAATTATTTACATAAACAAATCACATGAATGTCGACACGCGCCGCGCCTCCAATGACACGCGTTCATTTGGAAGCGTTTAAGTAAATAATATGCTAACTGTTCATACATTTTTTTCTGAAGGGTTAATGCTCTGATATTATTGTTCCCATAGTGATGTTCGAGAATCAGTTTAGGGAAAGGTCAGTTGAGAAAAACGTTAAAAATACCTTCAATAAAATGAATAACATGTGTGAGGTGGCAGATCACCGTGAGCACACCACTCAGCTGCCCCGCCGGGAGGAAGTGACGGGACACAGGGCGGGGCTTCACTAGATCACTCACCAGCGACTCCAGTACACTACTATTACTATTACACATGGTCAGCGAAATGAACAAAGCACAAGTCTTATCTATGCGTGCCTCTCGCTATTCCATCCCGCGCCTCCACGCACGATTCATCACGGAATTAGTAGACGGTTCACCACGCCACCAAATCCACTAGTATTCGTTCTCTTCATGTAATTATATGACCCCTCTCTCTCTCTCTCTCTCTCTCTCTCTCTCTCTCTCTCTCTCTCTCTCTCTCTCTCTCTCTCTCTCTCTCTCTCTCTCTCTCTCACAAAACCAAACCCCAGTCTCTCGTAATAAAAATGCAAAAGTTTAATATACCGACAGAGTTCACTGAAACTGTACTGAGAAAAGAGTGAACGAAATGAATGAAATGGCCCAATGTGAAAATAATGTCCGTGGGAACAAAAAAATGCGGCGCAGATTCCACGCAAAATTTTAATCGTCTCAATTTTTCCATCTCGACATTAAAAAGGGACGCGAAGGAGAGATAGAATGGATAAAAAAAATCTCACTAATAAAATCCAAACGCCAGGATGTGATGATGAGAAGATAGAAGGAAGAGGAAGAGGAAGAGGAAGAGGAAGAGGAAGAGGAGCAGGAGCAGGAAGAGGAGAGTGCGTAGATGGTAGTAAAAAAGAAGTTGAATCAGAAATGTGAATAATAGGTGCAAATTTTATTGACGAGAGTAGTAGTAGTAGTAGTAGTAGTAGTAGTAGTAGTAGTAGTAGTAGTAGTAGTAGTAGTAGTAGTAGTAGCAGCAGCAGCAGCAGCAGCAGCAGCAGCAGCAGCAGCAGCAGCAGCAGCAGCAGCAGCAGCAGCAGCAGCAGCAGCAGCAGCAGCAGTAATAGTGATAGTAGTTTTAATAGTAGTAGTAGTAGTAGTGGTAGTAGTAGTAGTAGTAGTTGTTGTTGTTGTTGTTGTTGTTGTTGTTGTTGTTGTTGTTGTTGTTGTTGTTGTTGTTGTTGTTGTTGTTGTTGTTGTTGTTGTTGTTGTTGTTGAAGATTCTTCTTCTTCTTTTTCTTCTTCTTCTTTTTCTTCTTCTTCCTCTTCTTCTTCTTCTTCTTCTTGCTGTTGGAAAACTAACCCTAATGATGATACAACAACAAAAAAAAAAAAAAGAAAAAAAAACAAGCATCTCCCATTCCTAGAACAGCAACAACACCACCATCAACAACAACAACAACAACAACAACAACAACAACAAGAGCAACAACAAGGGCATCAACAACATCCCCAACAATAACAGGAAGAACACCAAAAGCAACAACAACAACAACAACAACAACAACAACAACAGCAACAACAACAACAACCTCTCACGGAACACAACACCAACATTCGTGCCAACACAAAGTCAAAATTCCAAGGAGAAGCAGCCCAAACCTGAAAAAAAAAGAGGAGGAAGAAGAAGGAATAGAATAATATGGAGAAGCAAGAAAGGCAGAAGAAAGGCAAACGAGAGAAAAAAAGAACGATAAGAATGACAAGCAGAGATCAAACAAAGACAAGCATGAACAAAACACGTAAACTGAGGCGACATAAACAAATAAAAAAAAACATAAAAAAAATATACAAGTAGAGAGAGAGAGAGAAAGAGAGAGAGGAAAAACAAATCAGTATAAGAAGAGGGAGTAAGACCAGAGGGAATAAAAGAAACGAGAACATAAAAGGAAGCTCAGAAGGAGGGAGGAGGAGGAGGAGGAGGAGGAGGAGGAGGAGGAGGAGGAGGAGGAGGAGGAGGAGGAGGAGGAGGAGGAGGAGGAGGAGGAGGAGGGCGAGGCAGGAAGAAGAACGAGTGGTAGAGGTGAGGAAGGGAGAGAAGGTCCAAAATAGGGTATAATTTCAAAGGAACTAAATTTGTCCCAGGTAATTTAGTGCTATCGTGTGCGGGCGGAATGAATCTGAGCAAATGTACAGCTGTTGGCAAAAGTTATCCAACCAGAGAGAGAGAGAGAGAGAGAGAGAGAGAGAGAGAGAGAGAGAGAGAGAGAGAGAGAGAGAGAGAGAGAGAGAGAGAGAGAGAGAGAGAGAGAGAGAGAGAGAGAGAGAGAGAGAGAGAGAGAGAGAGAGAGAGAGAGAGAGAGAGGAATTTGGAAGGGAACAAGTGTTACGCATGGCATTCTTGAAAGCAAAGGTGCGGATGAAAGGGAAGGGAAGGGAAGGGAAGGGAAGGGAAGGGAAGGGAAGGGAAGGGAAGGGAAGGGAAGGGAAGGGGAGAGAAAATACACGTAAACAAAGGAAGGGAAACTAAGGGAAAGATAGAGACAGATCAAAAAAGAGAAGCTAAGGAAAGGAAATGAACGGAAGAAAAGGAAAGGAAAAGAAAGGAAAAAAAAAGGAAAGAAGAGAAAAGAAGAAAGGGAAGGGAAGGGAAGGGAAAATATTAGAAGGGAAAACATAAAAAATGATAATAGAGGAGAGATAAAGGAAAACAAAGGCAAGGAGGAGGAGAAAAAACAGTGAAGCAAACATGGAAAGAAGGAAGAAAGGGAAGAAGAAAACAAGAAAGAAGGAAGAAAAAAGGAAGGAAGAAGGAACGAAAGGCGGAAAATAGGGATGATAAAAGGGATAGTTGATGAAATACCGTGAACGAGAGAGAGAGAGAGAGAGAGAGAGAGAGAGAGAGAGAGAGAGAGAGAGAGAGAGAGAGAGAGAGAGAGAGAGAATCAACTCCCCTTCCCATATGATTAGAATTTAGTAATTACATGAATGACTGTATTCTCTCTCTCTCTCTCTCTCTCTCTCTCTCTCTCTCTCTCTCTCTCTCTCTCTCTCGCTCTCTCTTGCATAATTCTGCCCTGAGAGGTAGGAAAGAAGTGGTGCAGAAAATGGGACGAAGAACAAAGAAAATAAGAAAAAAGGGAAAGGAAAGAAAACGAAGCGACTGCAATACAATTTTACAGGAGGAACTCGTCTAATTCCTATTCATTTGGAACTCAACGGACGTAAAGATGTTAAATTAAAGGACGGAGAGAAAGAAACCAAAAAGTGAAATGTACGAAATATACTAAGAGGTCAAACACACACACACACACACACACATACACACACACACACACACACACAATGATAACAATAACGTTTCTGTGTCACAATATTTTTATACAACGTAAAAAGTATATAACAAAAGGGAATCGTTCTGCTCCTCTTAACACACACACACACACACACACACACACACACACACACAGTTCTACGTTCCTCCTATGGCAATAAATAAAAATAATCAAGTGAAAACACAATAACCTTATATCTTGCATGGAGAGAGAGAGAGAGAGAGAGAGAGAGAGAGAGAGAGAGAGAGAGAGAGAGAGAGAGAGAGAGAGAGAGAGAGAGAGAGAGAGAGGTGAAAGCAAGCATTAAAGTAAATAAATAACTAACACAACATATGAACCAGAAATATAAAAGCACAAGAAACACCCCAGCATTATATCTGAGACGCTGCAGTGTTGCCAACGAGGGCTCCTTGCATAAGAAAGAAAGAAAAAAAAAAGCAGTGTTGCCATCGCGCTGCCCTTGCATAAACCGGGGGAGAGTTGCCATTGCGAGTCTCTAGTATTAATTATAGTAAACGGTGATGTTTCTAGCGTCTCTCTCTCTCTCTCTCTCTCTCTCTCTCTCTCTCTCTCTCTCTCTCTCTCTCTCTCTAAATTAATATCACAACTTCTTGAATCTTATTAATAATGGGCATGGGTAAGGAAGGCAGTGAAGAGATAGTTAGGGAGACAAGGTGAATGTAGGAGGTGGATGGCTGTGCGATGAAACTGGGGTATTACGGTGGCAGGGAATGGGATAGCAGGAGAAAAGACCGGCTGGGTTAGGGAATTGGTGAAATATGACTGGACTACGGTACAGAGAGGTGAAATAGTGAGGTGAGGGTGGTGGGCGGATACAATGGGGGGGAATGTTAGGCTGGGGATAATTGAGGGTGAGGAAAGAGGTGTTGCTTCTCTTCTCAGGGTTAATTCAATGTTCTGTACGAAGGAATCAGTCGCTGTAGTTCATTTCAGTGTAATGTTTTGTGTATATCTCTCTCACGCTCACACCTCGTCCTTGTTTATGTGTTTTAATCTGCGTATGTTATGTTATATTGCTGGCAGCGTGTTTCGTCTCTCGTGTTATTTGGGGTAGCGTGTTATTTTCTCTCTTAATTTAGTGAAGTGCTTATCTTGTTTGTATTTCTTCTGTTTCTTCTGCTTATATATATTTTGAGTTTTTTTTTCTTTCTCTTCTTCTTGCTATTCTGCTTTGTCTGCTGTTATCTTTGTTTCTGCGTAATCTTTTCTTTTGTTTTGGTGCTTATGTTCATTTTGCCTTTCTTCTTTTACCTGGTCTTCTTCCTCTGTTGTGCTGCTCTTCATTTTTCTTTTCCTTTTTTTTTCTGTAATCCACTACACGTAACTTAGTCTTTTGTTATCATCTTCTCCATCATTTTAGAGCATTTCTGCTGTTAATATTTCTTCTCTTTGTTCTTTTTTTATTCTTATTTTGCAATCTCCAGAAGGTATATAATTTAGTTCCCTTGTTCTCGCCTCTATTATTTCTAAGGTATTTCTAAACATCACCTTATTCTTTTTCTCTTCGTTTAGCCAAAGTATGTTTCTCAGATCCGAAGCTTCCTATGTTCTTTTCAATCCCACGCTTATTTGTTATGCATCACTTTATCCTTCGCTTGCTTTCATAATTCACTCGTCAAGCTGCCCCTTCATTTGGAGGCTGGCGTGGAAGAATGTCAAGCCTTTTTTCATAATATTTTATCCTTTATTTATTATTTATTTATTTTTTTTATCCATTTTCCATCAAGTTCTACAGTACCACCCTCCCCACCCATTTCCGCCTCTCCAACTCCCCGCCTCCCCGCCTCCCCGCCTCCCCGGCACATCCACCCCCACCCCCGTCACTATTCAACAAATCAGCACCGTGACGTTGTGAGTACCGAACAATGTGACGGAATTAACGAAAGTATCTGAACAATGCACACTCCGTCCAAGAGGCAAATTTTAATTCCATTCCACGAGAGTTAATGTAAAAACGCAGCGACTCAATGGAACAAAGAGAAAAAAGAAACGAGCTGGGACAAGTGGAGGCAGGCTGATGTCCACTTGTTGTCTTTCATCCGGTGATTCGAGCTGCCCCGGGGTTCGATTTCCGTGGTGTTCACCTTGGTACTTATTAATTAATTCGTGAATAAATAAATAAATATTGACTAAATGCATCAACATACACAGGAAAATATGCAATCAGCAAACAGTTATAGAGATGTATATAAGAACATAAAATACATTATGCTGGATATAGTAAGTACATAAATAGATAAGTAGAGAGAGAGAGAGAGAGAGAGAGAGAGAGAGAGAGAGAGAGAGAGAGAGAGAGAGAGAGAGAGAGAGAGAGAGAGAGAGAGAGAGAGAGAGAGAGAGAGAAATTCTTTACGCTGTATAAACATTCACACTATTTGCATAAAGCAGCTAAATTATGTAAAAAAAAAAAAATAACTACTAAAAGGTAAAACAATAAAATTCACAAAATGCGTACGTGCGTCTTTCAACTATTAGAGCTCTGTAGTATAAAAGAAATACACATTATTACACCTTTAAATGTGAGCTGGAAATAATATACTGCAGAACTCAGAAATGTGCCATGCTCTGAGGGAGGAGGAGGAGGAGGAGGAGGAGGAGGAGGAGGGCACAGAGAGCAAACGTATCTATCTTTCGTTTCTCTCTAATATCTATGCATATATTTTCATATCCTCTTATTTATATTCAGTTGCTTCACCGTTATCTCGTATTCATGATCGCCAGCTCAATTTTTTTTTCTTTTTTGTATATCTTATCCTTCGTCTTTATTAAATTTCTAACATTACGATCTCTCTCTCTCTCTCTCTCTCTCTCTCTCTCTCTCTCTCTCTCTCTCTCTCTCTCTCTCTCTCTCTCTCTCTCTCACCAATCGTTTCAAACCCATTAATTCTCCCTTTCTCCTGTCCTCCCCCTTCCCCCCTGAGTCTAATCCTTCTCCCCTTCCTCCCCCCTCATCCCAGTCTCCTCTTCTGTCTGCTTGCCTTTGCTGGTAGCCAATAAGATGGGGAGGGGAGAGGGAGGGAGAGGGAGGGAGAGGGGGAGGAGAGTTACAGAGGAGGAGGGGAGTAGTAAAGGGAGAGATTCTATCGCTACCTGAATTGTGGGAGGAATGATGGTGAGAAAGGCTCTGGGAGGGAGGGAGGGAGGGAGGGAGGGAGGGAGGGAGGGAGGGAGGGAGGGAGTGGTGGAAGGGAGAGAGGGTGTGAGTTTTATTTGATTCCTCATCATATTTTTATACATTTTTCATCTTCCTTTTTTTTTTTCTGAGAATCGATATTTTGTCAGAGAGAGAGAGAGAGAGAGAGAGAGAGAGAGAGAGAGAGAGAGAGAGAGAGAGAGAGAGAGAGAGAGAGAGAGAGAGAGAGAATGGGAAAGATTAATAATTCTCTCTCTCTCTCTCTCTCTCTCTCTCTCTCTCTCTCTCTCTCTCTCTCTCTCTCTCTCTCTCTCTCTCTCTCTGAATGTAGCCCTATATTCTTCCCTTCTCTCTACAATCACCAGCATTATTCATTTTCTCCCTGCACACAAGCATCCCTTTCCTTGAGATGATTCGTGAAGTAAAAAGAAGCTTCTCTACAAACCTCCTCCTTTACCTGTCTTTCTTTTACATGCTTCCTTTTTTTCTCATCTCAACATTTAAAGAAAGCAAGACCGAGTGAGTGTCGTGAATAGGTGAACATTTTAACATTTTATCATTTTATCCGCAGACCTGTCACACACACACAGAGACACACAGGAGGAGGGGTGACTAAGTTGCAAGCTCAGAATATGTCACGAGAATAAAAGAATTATTAGCCAAGCAGAGTCATGTCATCGTGCTGTGGAGTTTCTTCGTCTCAGCGTGTCCGTGCATGTATATCCTTTGGAACACGAGTTTATTTTTCTGTTTCTTTTTTTATCCTTATCTCTCGTTTTTTTCTTTATTTTTTTTTACTCGATATGTGCCACAGAACATTTCAGGTGAATTTGATTTGTTTTATTATTTGGTCATTATTATTATTATTACACCTTTTTTTATTTATTTTATTTATTTATTTATTTGTTTATTTTGAGGGAGAATGAGAGGACACGAAAAAAAAAATGTCAATGTCACGTGGTGGTGGTGGTGGTGGTGGTGGTGGTGGTGGTGGTGGTGGTGGTAGTGGTGGAGGTGGTGGTGGTGGAAGAAAGACAAAAACTAAATCTCACACTTCACCACAATTTCAAATATAAGTTGGTGAAAAAAATAAAATAAAATACAAACATCTACACTTCACCACAGTTTTAAATGTGAGAAAGTCGTGGAAGGAAAACAGAAATCAATATCAACAACACCCACACTATGAATAAGAAAAGATGGATTTGGAGGAAGAAAAACAAAAAAATGAACTAGATAAGAAACACTGGGCCTCTACATCTTTTTTCTTTCTTTCCTTATTTATTTATCTATTTACTTATTTATCATATTTATCTATTTATCTATTTATTTTATTCATTTATTTATCTATTTACTTATTTATCTATTTTATTTATTTATTTATCTACTTATTTATTTATTTTATTTATTTATTTTTATTTATTTATTTTTTTTTTTTTTGGGTGTGTGCGTGCGTGTCATTTACCTGAGAGCAAAGTATTTGACAGCACTTTATGTTTTGCCCCGCGATGCGACCTCTTGTTCCCGCCTCCACTAGGACTATTCACAGCGGTCATGTCACGTCTAGGCACCACATGGTCCAGACAGAAAATGATAACTTGACAGCTCCTTACATCTGTCAAGTTCCCAGCCCTTGGTCCTTACTGGGCTCTTAATGTAAAGCAATCCATTAGAGCATATGTACTTTAATTTCCACTCGATTTATGCACATGCAATTCACTACACTTCGTCACATCGTTACTTTTGAAAACTGAACATGAAAGGGAACAAAAAACAGACGACAGGGGATGACAGGGAGATCTCGCAGTGGGACGCTTTGTTACCCACTAAGTATGAGAGGAGGACACTTATTTTTCCACTGTTTCTATTACATATTTTGCACATAAGAAAAAGTATCAGCTTTCAACTTTGTCTCTTGTTTTGCTGGAATATTTTGGAGATAGAGCAAAAATAATTACTTGTTTAGCTTAAGTATGTTTTGCCTCTTTTTTCAACCTTTTGAAGAAAAATTTCTTTGATACTTTAAATATGCTTTCCTGTCTTTTATTTTCTAATTCAGAGGTAAGAAAAATCGTGCCTCTAATACATTTTTCTCGTCTTTTATAAGTTTTGTCATTTATTTGAGAGCAAAATATTCCAGTGCGCTTATTATTTTGCTCGCGTCTCTTATTTTGTGGTCATTCATTACTTCTCTTACTGTGTAATTTTTTGCCCTTGTGTTTCCTTTGTTACGTGCCGCCCCACGTGTGGGGAGGGGGCCCGTGTTATGACAGCCTGTAATGACAGAGTGAAGGTGTAAACAGTACCGCCAGTAATAAGGCAACACAAATATATAACACCGACATGTTAATTAAAATTGCTGGAAAATAACAAGAACACCACCACCACCACCACCACCACTACTAACAACAACAACGACAACAACAACAACAACAATAATAATAATAATAATAATAATAAAATATTCAGTAATACAATAACAGTGCAATAACGAGCCAAAGTGTAAACGTTCCCCAGACCTGAATTAACTTTGCCCGTGTCGTGAGGTCACTAGGAGGTCGCCCGCCTCCCCCCACACTGTCCCCCCTGCCCCCAATGCGTCCACACTCTTGCACAAGTCGGCCACTTCCTCCCCCTCCCCCCTACACCATCACCCTGATGTTCCGGCACTCAATTACCGCCAAACACTTTTACCTGTGGTCGTGTAACTCTTTCCTTTTTTTTTTTTTTTTCTTTTTAGTCTAGTTTTGTTTATTCTCACTGTGTTACGTCTGGTGAAGTGATGAGTACAAATATGTAAATTCACTGTCTTGGATTTCTGTGAGGATATGAAGTATATATATAAAAAAAAATTTCCAGAGTGGCATATGATGACAGGAACAGACTCAATAATCAAGGTGTTAGTGTCAAGTCAAAAAGGTGCTTTTATAAGATTAAATAAATAACTATTGGGTAGTAGTGTATGTTTCATAGAGGGACAGCCACGTGTAGGCGTGTAGGTTTCTTGTACGTGCTTCCTATGTTGTGTGTCTTCCCTCATGGCTGCGGCAGGGGGCAGTGCAGCGAGCAAGGGAGCTACATGACTGCGGTGCCACTTGTTTTTTACTTTATTCTCCCAGGAAGCAAGTCAAGAGCTGCAAGAAAAACAAAACAAAAAAAAAACAAAAAAATTGCCGCTCCTCTAACAAATAGCAGAAAAGATATTTCAATAAAGTTGGCCAATTTAGTTCAGTCTTCGTTGTTTTCTTTTTTTCTGTTATGCAGTTACATTTCCGTGTTATAATGACCAGCATCACCAGGAACACCGATGATGAGGTGCAGCAGTAACACTTGAGCGACAGACGTCAGATCAGAACAGCTGGACGTGTCAGCCAAACCATCCGGATATTTAGAATCCATAACCAACAGACATGAGGTGAGCATTGCTGGGTGTGTCAACCAATCACGGAGTTAGCCAGATTCCTTACATCTTGACGCCCCAATACAAATGTTCCAATTACTGATTCACAGGTGCGGCAACACGATGACGTCAGGAACTGGGAGGAATCAAATGTATGCCACATTAAAAACCCATAGACCAAGGAAATTAGATTTGCACACTTGTTCATGACTTTTAAATAGTAAATGTACCTCGTATATAATATATTAAGATGAAACCCAAAAATTTTAACTATTCCTTAACAAAAATCATTCGAGAGCCTTCCTCTTACATTTCTCTTACTATGTTACACAAATGCCAAGACGCTGCCATCTGTGCGGCAAGTTCAGAAGGTATCATTTCAGCCTCTTCAATTTTACATCTTACATCACTACGCCACGAGAGGAATAGAGATCGGGGTGGCGCTGTGAAGGCCACACGCGCCACGGAGATGACTGGAAAACCAAATGCCAAACAAAATTGGTGGCAACGTTACTTAAGTTTCAGTAGCGTGACTCTGGCCAGTATCCAGGTGACTACCCAACCCACAAAAACTCCACAAAAAGTGCTATTTACCTTGCACTAAACCTGTGCCGCTGACGGTGGTGGCAGGACTGGTCATGGAGGTCGTGCAGGTGGTGGTGAGGCGGTGATGATGGTGGTGATGATGGTGGCGATGGTGGTGGTGATGGTGGTGATGGTTCCTGTAGTGGTGGCTGGAGGTGGTGGTTGGAGGGTCACATTTAGGGCTCAGTTGGGGCTGAGTTCACCGTGGCCAGCCGTAAAGACGCGGCTCCACGGCTTAATTCAGGCTGTTCCCGTGACCCCAGACCACCGTCCTCGTCGCCTGTGCCACCTGGCTGAGGGGAAAGAGAAAAAAGTAGTAATACGCCATCACGGTAAAGAGAGAGAGAAAAAAAAGTTGATCTCACCAGTAACATTCCTAAACAAAGCAAAAGTCATCCTCCATTATGATACCTAATGAACCACAAACTGAAGAAAGAAAAGCAACACAGAGATAGCAAGGTACAGATCAATGGAAGCAGTAAGTCTTAACACTAACACTTCTATACCGCGAAAAAAAAACAAAGCACAACTAAATCAAGCCACAGTACGATACTAAAACATGCCAACACCTCAAAGACAGACTGCAGGAGAAAGAAGAAAAGTTCTGTACGATACCAAGGTCAAGATCAAAGAAAGTAGTAAATATTGCCACCAACATTACTAAATAGGATAAAAGTAAAGAGGACAAGTAAATCGAGCCACAAATACGGTACTTAACATGCTACCACTTCTAGCACCAGCTGAGGAACAAAGAAGAAATATGATGAAAGAAGGACGTAAATCTTTCCACAAACATTAGTAAATAGTGTAAAAGTAGAAAGGACAATCAAATCAAGGCTCACTACGGTGCCTGACGAGGAGCCGACACAAAATAGAGTGAAGATTTGGTGCGTTTCATTCGCTGCGGAAATATGATTAGAGACGTAGTTTGCTGAAGTCAGTATACATGATTCGGTCCAATTACAGGCGCTTCAACCCTTTAACTAGAGGAAGGACCCTTGTTGCCTGGCAGTTGAGGGAGGCGATAAAAATTCCGAGGTCTTGGCGTGTGATCAAGACTCCCTCACGTCACGGCCATCACCATCACACTCCCCTGTATCCCAACCCTTAGCCGCCGCACTCCAACACGTCACGCTCACTCTTCACTCTTCACTCGTACCTCCGCCTGCCCGTCATGCATTCATGAACTCAAACACTGACCTTCTCGTGGCCTTTAAAAAACGTATCCCAGAAAAGACAACGCAGTAAAGTTTTGAGTTTCACGCCTGAAAGGGAAGTGAAAATGATTAGTTTACTGGTGTTAATGCTCAGTTTTCATTTCCGCGTCTAAAAGAGAAAGAGAAACTGAAAGGAGCTTATATCTTGGTTAATAAGGATATGAATGTTAAATGCAATTACTGTGAATTGCACGCGCGTCTTCGGAAATCTATAAAGGTTTATGTACAGTGTCTTACTAACTGTGACGCGAAGTAGTAATAGTTTTAGCAATATTTCTCCTCTCCCTCCATCCAGAATGCCACGGCTGTTGCTGGCTGATTATCCTTACTGATCGATCGGGAGATGCTCGCGTGCCTTGGCCGTGATTATCTCCGTTGTCCCGGTGCGATACACGCGTGATACCGCAACTCCCTGCACTGAGTGACGGCTGCCTGTCATGACTGCGTAAATCATCGAGTTTGTATCTCACTTGTCGGGTTGAGGCTACACCTGACTTAGCGATTCACCAGGTGCTGGCCTGACAGGGATGGACTTGTTGATGTTTAGTCTACATCACCACAATCACAGGTGTTGCTTCCTTACTGTTTATTCATGGCGTACAAGGTTAACCCTTTTCTGCCACGTGTTTGGCCTCAGAGCGTACAGCGGGGGAGCGGCATTTCCATAGTGTTGCTGCTCAGACCGCTACAATGCTAACGACCATGGGAGCTCGAAAACATGTTCACGAGACTGCAGATAAAAGAGGTATGAATCTAATAATACCATGTCAGGGTGCAACTCCAGTCACTGATTCTGAGAGGCAGAGCAAGGGCCACACTGCAGACACGCCACAACTCAGCCCGCGTCACCCGAAGTCAAGTGGGAGAAAAGACAGGAGAGAGGGGAGGAGAGAGTGAGTGATGAGACAGTGAGGGAGACAGAGAGAGAGAGAGAGAGAGAGAGAGAGAGAGAGAGAGAGAGAGAGAGAGAGAGAGAGAGAGAGAGAGAGAGAGAGAGAGAGAGAGAGAGAGAGAGAGAGAGAGAGAGAGAGAGAGAGAGAGAGAGAGAGAGAGAGAGAGAGAGAGAGAGAGAGAGAGAGAGAGAGAGAGAGAGAGAGAGAGAGAGAGAGAGAGAGAGAGAGAGAGAGAGAGAGAGAGAGAGAGACGTACTTCAGGACAGCCTCTTACCCTCCCCCGAAACCGTGTACCATAATTTAAAAACTCTTCCTCGCGGTTCACAACATATTTTGTGGGTCCTGTTTATAATTTACTCTGCAGCTAATCATTTCACTTTTTCCTTCCATCTTCATCACCGTAATTTTTCGAGTTACTGGTGGTTCCAAGAGCAGGTAATGCGAGGCTTAACGCGATTAAAAGTGAGGCTCAAATTACTCTTCACCTTATTACCTTGTGTGCGTGGCTCTTAACACCCTCATTTCGGCTGGGTAACACTGAGCCACACACACACACACACACACACACACACACACACACACACACACACACACACACACACTTTAATTTACTCACACAAAGGAAGAAAGGTGAGAACTGTGAAACAAATGGACACAAACCAAAAATGTCAATTGAAGACCGTCGCACTCAACAAAGCTCCATTCAGGGCGTGGGAGGAGCACCACTGCCTTGCTTCCAGCTGTCGAGGCGGAGAGAGATGTAAAAAAATAGTAAATGAAAATAAATAAACTAAACCGGAAGGAATATATCTAAAAAAACGGAAAGTTGAAAAAATCTGAAAATTGGAGGGAAATTAAAACCAGAAAAAATATATAAAAGGAAGAAAAACATATGATAAGAAAATTATCAAAAAATAAATGTTAAAAATTAAGAAAATTAAATATATACGAAAAATAACAGAAAAGCAAGAAAAATTAAAGACAAATTAATTGAAGCGCTTAGAATTGAGGAGCTGGTCACTTAGTACTGGGGAGGATGACTGAGTGTGGGTGGGTGGCTTAGTGGATAGGAGATGGGTGGATGAATGGGTGTGTGGGCCAGTAGGTAGTGAGTGGCGGGTGGATGACTGGATGTGGTTGGGTGTGTGGCTGGGTGGGTGGGCTAATGGAGGCGGGTGGATGAGTGAGAGTCAGTGGATGGCTGTTTGTGGATGTGGGTGGAAGGATATGGCTGAGTGGTTGAGTGGATGAGTGGATGTGGATGAATAAGTAGAACATTAAATTAGTGTGTACGGATCCACATCTTGCCTTCACGAAGCCTGTAGTGCAGACGTCTGAATCTAGAGACATTTTGTGAACCAAGATGCCTGGGTACCAAGAATCTCGAGCACCAAACGTCCTGAGGCCTATTTGCACTCAGGCCTATCTGTCTTGAGAATCATCTGACCTGAGGCGGGTATGACCTGAGTACAATCCACGCCTATACCAAGTGATTGTAAACTTTGGAATATAAACGGTGAACTTCCTACCGAGAGAGAATGGGAAATTAGGCATATAACAAAGGAAACGCGCTACTTTCCTCTACGACCAACGGTGAATTAACCTCTGCCTTAGTGAGGAGAGCAAGTAAAGCAGGAGAGTCTATTCTGGTTTCCCCGGCGCGGCGTGGATGGTTGGGTATGTATGGGGAGCGCGTTTTCCCTCCAAACTTACTCTGCCAAGTCCGTTCTATCGACTCTCGACGCCTCAACTGGGTACAAGAGCGAAAGAAAAACTGATGTGAACAAAAATAATGAAAAATGAAACTTCAAAAAATGTAAGTTGGAGAAGGCGAAGTTGTAAAGAAAAACATAGAGAGGAAGGCAGACGGCGCACGGACACACTTAAGAACAAACTTTTACCTAGCAGGCTCACATAAAGAAAAAAAAAAAGAAAAGACAGCAGGTAAATTTAGAAACGCCAGTTAAAGTTACGAAGCGCTTCTCTCGTGACCCCATTTGAGTTAGCCAGATCGACACGATATTAAAGGTAGACGTGTGTAAAATTTTAATTAAACTCAACAGATAGTGAAGTGGAAACCTGAATATGCATAGAAGGGCGTTATTCAGTTATTGTTATTCACTTTGTCACCGGCTGAGTCTTCGTTCATTCAATTAAGCCATTGGAGTCTGTTGTATCACCCAGCCTGGATCTGAGTCTGCTGTATTATCCACGTGCTATGTAAGTCTGGTGTGTTATGGAGACAAGATTTTTACTGATTTATCCATGTCTTGCCTTCAATTCTAGTTTGCTGTATGATCCGGGGGAAGTTCTGAGGTTCATGCATTACCCAGACGAGATTCCAACTTCCTGCACCGTCCACGCGAGGTTAGGATCTGCTGCATTACCCGCACATTCTAGTTCCATGCATTAACCATATCAGATTAGAACCTGAAGCGTTACCAAGGTGAAGCTATGGGATTATCGAAGCAGGATTACAGTCAGTTAGGTTAGTGTGTTACGAGTGTTACAAGTGTGGCTGTGGTGGTGGTGGTGGTGGTATGCAAGGGGAGGGGTTGTGGCGGGGGGAAGGGGTCTCGGTACAAGCGAAAGATGTGACTAGCAGGTTTTGCGAGAACTACTAGTATGTCTGTTGCATCGATTTTGTCCGGCGCGGGAGAATTATTCCAGGCCAGCATCGGTGCAGTGAATGTTACCTGGGCCTTCGTTATTTACCCGCCCCCACCTTTTGCAAGACTGACCTTTCAGCTTACTCTTTTCTGTCTTTTCTATTTGTTTACCTGGCCTGCCTGTGCGTAAAAACGAAAACTTCCTCTAACTCACTTGTCTATCCCTGCCTGCTATGACTCCTCTCTGTTAATAAAATAGCTCGGTACAAGTCTGGAGTACAATTTTGAAGACACAATTGGTAGAAAATATAAAGCATGTTCAAGCTTTTCTAGTCTCTGCAGTTTTATCCCGTGCTCTGTAAAATGATGTACGGTCACTCAAATAACAAGTGCCATATTATCGTCAGCAATCAGGAGTAAATTGGAGACTGTCTTGTCGTGCTGAAGAGGCTTGCATATTACGGTGCTAAGTGGAGCTAAACCAGGCACATGCAGCTAAACCAGGCACGTGCAGCCATTACAGGCATGACCACTGAGAGGAATCAGACCAAACATCTTCCTCGGGCAAGACACCCCAAGCCAGCCAAGCGTAGTATTGACTTAACCCCACAACCACGACCGCACATCATGCCACGGCCCTCGTGCCCGCCAGACATGAGTGAAGGTACAGGCCTTTGTTGTACAGGGGATTTTGCTTGATGATGATGATGATGATGATGATGATGATGATGATGATGATGATGATGATGATGATGATGAACTAAAACAGGAACGAAACAACACACACACACACACACACACACACACACACACACACACACACACAAACACACACACAATGTAGGTCAACATCACAAATCACCTGTCCTCCGTGATACCATTACCTTTCTGCATAAAACACAAGGCTATTTTTTTTCATACAAAGTTTGGGCGCGCGGGACTGATGGGAAAGTTATTGGCAGGATCAGGTCAAGGCTAAGCCACAAGCGACAATTACAAATACTAATGGTTCCTCATCCGAGTGCTGAGATGTAAACAGTGGGATAAGAAAAGGATCAGTTTTAGGAACAATTATTTTCAACATGCGTTTATATTTTAGATAATGAAGTTACGAAGTAGCAACATCAATACCAAAATCTAACTGACACTTGTTGGAGAGAAATAGATTAAAAGGGAATCTAATATAGAGCTATTTAAGTGACGTGAGGGGTGATATAGACATGATCCTTAGGGCTGGCAACAGGAATAGGACCAGAAGTTACGCGTCCAAGCTTAAATGTAGTTAGATTTAAAGAGGAGACTGAAAGAAATTGGATATGCATTACGGTGGTACGTGGCAGAAGACTACATAAACTTAGGGATAGAGATCAGAGATGAATAAAGGTAGATATGTCTTATAAAGCAACTGTCACGTGTAGGCCTATCTTGCAGCCTCCTTCGTTGTCTTATGTTCTAAAGCCAACACCTGTTATTCCCCACACCTCTCCCTCCATCGCACGTGACTCCTCGTGGTCCTTTCTTGCACAGGCAGCTCAGGTAAAGGCGCTGCATTCACCTGAGACGCGGCACTCACGGCCAGGTAGGCTTTGCCGGTGACGTAACGGGGCTATTCATTACATTAATTAATTCACTTCACCTTAATGGTGTGGGTCCTGCATTCATCTAGTGTGTGTGTGTGTGTGTGTGTGTGTGTGTGTGTGTGTGTGTGTGTGTGTGTGTGTGTGTGTGTGTGTGTGTGTGTGTGTGTGTGTGTGTGTGTGTGTGTGTGTGTGTGTGTGTGTGTGTGTGTGTGTGTGTGTGTGTGTGTGTGTGTGTGTGTGTGTGTGTGTGTGTGTGTGTGTGTGTGTGTGTGTGTGTGTGTGTGTGTGTGTGTGTGTGTGTGTGTGTGTGTGTGTGTGTGTGTGTGTGTGTGTGTGTGTGTGTGTGTGTGTGTGTGTGTGTGTGTGTGTGTGTGTGTGTGTGTGTGTGTGTGTGTGTGTGTGTGTGTGTGTGTGTGTGTGTGTGTGTGTGTGTGTGTGTGTGTGTGTGTGTGTGTGTGTGTGTGTGTGTGTGTGTGTGTGTGTGTGTGTGTGTGTGTGTGTGTGTGTGTGTGTGTGTGTGTGTGTGTGTGTGTGTGTGTGTGTGTGTGTGTGTGTGTGTGTGTGTGTGTGTGTGTGTGTGTGTGTGTGTGTGTGTGTGTGTGTGTGTGTGTGTGTGTGTGTGTGTGTGTGTGTGTGTGTGTGTGTGTGTGTGTGTGTGTGTGTGTGTGTGTGTGTGTGTGTGTGTGTGTGTGTGTGTGTGTGTGTGTGTGTGTGTGTGTGTGTGTGTGTGTGTGTGTGTGTGTGTGTGTGTGTGTGTGTGTGTGTGTGTGTGTGTGTGTGTGTGTGTGTGTGTGTGTGTGTGTGTGTGTGTGTGTGTGTGTGTGTGTGTGTGTGTGTGTGTGTGTGTGTGTGTGTGTGTGTGTGTGTGTGTGTGTGTGTGTGTGTGTGTGTGTGTGTGTGTGTGTGTGTGTGTGTGTGTGTGTGTGTGTGTGTGTGTGTGTGTGTGTGTGTGTGTGTGTGTGTGTGTGTGTGTGTGTGTGTGTGTGTGTGTGTGTGTGTGTGTGTGTGTGTGTGTGTGTGTGTGTGTGTGTGTGTGTGTGTGTGTGTGTGTGTGTGTGTGTGTGTGTGTGTGTGTGTGTGTGTGTGTGTGTGTGTGTGTGTGTGTGTGTGTGTGTGTGTGTGTGTGTGTGTGTGTGTGTGTGTGTGTGTGTGTGTGTGTGTGTGTGTGTGTGTGTGTGTGTGTGTGTGTGTGTGTGTGTGTGTGTGTGTGTGTGTGTGTGTGTGTGTGTGTGTGTGTGTGTGTGTGTGTGTGTGTGTGTGTGTGTGTGTGTGTGTGTGTGTGTGTGTGTGTGTGTGTGTGTGTGTGTGTGTGTGTGTGTGTGTGTGTGTGTGTGTGTGTGTGTGTGTGTGTGTGTGTGTGTGTGTGTGTGTGTGTGTGTGTGTGTGTGTGTGTGTGTGTGTGTGTGTGTGTGTGTGTTTCATATTTCACCATGATCTTTCTGCCAAATACTAATGAATAATCACTCAAGTTTACTCGTCACACACACACACACACACACACACACACAGAGAGAGAGAGAGAGAGAGAGAGAGAGAGAGAGAGAGAGAGAGAGAGAGAGAGAGAGAGAGAGAGAGAGAGAGAGAGAGAGAGAGAGAGAGAGAGAGAGAGAGAGAGAGAGAGAGAGAGAGAGAGAGAGAGAGAGAGAGAGAGAGAGAGAGAGAGAGAGAGAGAGAGAGAGAGAGAGAGAGAGAGAGAGAGAGAGAGAGAGAGAGAGAGAGAGAGAGAGAGAGAGAGAGAGAGAGAGAGAGAGAGAGAGAGAGAGAGAGAGAGAGAGAGAGAGAGAGAGAGAGAGGCAGCCTACTATACTGCCAAGGAACATTTCCCAAAACGCCATTATGGTACATTTTAAAAGGGGAGGAGGGAAAAGAAAGAAAGATGAAAACAACAAAGAGGAAGCAAACAAACTCCGGTGAATACAGAGGGTGTCCCAGCGAGGCCTTTCTGTAGCACAATAGCAGCAATAGCAACAATATACGTCAACTATGCACAGTGTGAAGCAATGCTACATAAAACACGAAGGAAAATAACAAACTGTGCAACTCGGGGGACACCGGTCACAGGAAACGTGTAGGCAGCTTTGTAGTGCGAGACAGAACTCCAGGACTCCAGCCACTCAACAGGTTCGTATCCTTCTCCCTCTGCCTCTTGATTGTGTTCTCTATACGTGAGGCTGCCAGGTCACGAACACACATAAGAAAAAAATAGTAAAAAAAAAAAAGGTGTCAACTTGCCAGCCCACCTCCTCTCCCCTCCGCTTCCCGCCAAGGAACAGCTCAAGTCAGAGGAACTGCGGCATTTTACTGGTAACTTTGCAGAATCAGATTTTCATATTTTATTACCTTCGACACATTCTGCGTTAAAATTCAACCCACAAAGCAAACCACACAGAACAGACACTCAGGTAGGAAGGCGCACACGCACACACACACACACACACACACACACACACACACACACACACACACACACACACACACAGACGGAGAGACAAACAAATAAAAAGACAACCACAGAGCACTCTTAATAATTCATATTACAATTACGTAAGTTTCTCAACACTCAACTCTGTAAACAATGCGAATCAATCACAAAATAATAATAGTAGTAGTTGTGGTAGTGGTGGCAAAAGTACTACTAGCAGCCGCAGCAGCAGTAGTAGCAGTAACAGTAGTAGTAGTAGTAGTAGTAGTAGTAGTAGTAGTAGTAGTAGTAGTAGTAGTAGTAGTAGTAGTAGTAGTAGTAATACCACTACTACTACTACTACTATTACAACTAAGAAGAAGAAAAGGAAGAACAAGAATAACAAGAACAACACCAACAAGAAAGAAATAATAATAATAATAATAATAATAATAATAATAATAACAATAATAATAATAATAATAATAATAATAATAATAATAACAAGAAGAAGAAGAAGAAGATATAAATAAAGACAACAGCAGCAGCAGCACCACCACCACCACCACCATTGACAAGCGAAGGAATGAGCCGCGTCGTGAAGCTTATCCCTCAGCGGCGTGTAATCGAAGGTGCTCAAATATTAAGGCAGATCAATGCAATGATACCAGTCAGCGAAAGTCCTTCTTTTGCACTCCGCCATTCACCTTTGCTGAATACATCTCTCTCTCTCTCTCTCTCTCTCTCTCTCTCTCTCTCTCTCTCTCTCTCTCTCTCTCTCTCTCTCTCTCTAGTTGTTTCTATTTCCACTACCTTCCTCTGTTCTTCCATGCGCATGTATCCCCTCAATCCTCTCTTTCTCTTTCTCTCTCTCTCTCCTTCCTTTCCACCTCCCTTCCTCCTTCCTTTCCACTTTCCCCCCTCTCCTCCCCTCCTTCCTTTACCCCTCACTCCCTGTCCCTCCAGCAAAGCATCGTACACCCTTAAGCCAGCTCTACACGCCACTGATCTTAATATACAGGGCTTAGCTTTCTCTATATCACCGAGGTAGAAGTCTTGAAACCCAGGGCCGCCATCTTAAGCACCTTCCAATCCCAGATGTTTTGTATAAGAATTTGGTATCATTACTACGTGAACCAGTGAGATATTAAAGCACTTTCGTATGAATTTATAAAAGGTTTTACATTCTATCAACTTCTCATGCGTGTGTGTGGAAAGATACGATCGTTAACTGCTTTCATATTCGGCAGAACAATATTTCTTCAAGTTATCTGAATGCAACATGCAGTACATATCATCTATAACGTAGGTTTTATTCAAACAAACAATTTTACTACATTGAAAAGAACGTGTATGGAAATGCAAAAGAAGAAAAAATGGGAAGAGAATGTTTTTTTTTTTACATAAATGCGGGAAAAGTTTATAGGTGGCTAGGGGAAAATTCAATAAATTCATAGGGAACTATTTCATTAAGTCCCAGTGGCTCTCAGACAGCGATGACGCCTGATTTTTATGGAAATACCCGGCACTGCAAAATATCGAGGATGGCGGTAGCGGGCTTGAAGATTCGCGCTGAGTTAGCCAGTCCATGTATTGAAATCAGACAGCGTCCTGGTAAGCACGTCGCCTGGGATACCTGGCGAGCTTCAGGCGTCTGGCGGCTTTAATCTATTCATTCAGTGCGCAACCTTCAGTCATGCACAAAAATGCTTTTTTCCTCTCGTCCCCTCGCGGTACTCCTTCTCCTCGCCCATTTCAACCGCAACATGAAATATAAAAACAATGAATAAATGAATATGTAAACTAACCACTGTTTTCTTTTCTCGCTTTTCTTCTTTTTTTCACTATTTGAATCGTCTAAAGCTGTTCTTTTATGTTGTACTATTTGCTTTGTCGCCGCGATGTGTGATGCAACAAAGTTAGGAATCAGTTCACTAACTCTTGGTATTTTCTTCATTTTTTACTTTTTTCCAGCTTCGGGAGGCCTAAAGCAGTTATCTTATATTTTAGTATTTGTTCTGTCGCAAGTTTTCCTATTTTTCTCAATCCTGCGTACTGGAGGACATTTCAGAAGTCAGTAAGATGGAATGTGATGAAAATGATATATCTTTATTCACCGTGTCTCATATTCACCACATTCCATCCACCTGTAAAAACTACACAAAAATCAGTAAATTAATCTGTTTCATATCTCAGTATTTTCTATTTTTTTCACTTCAGGAATTGACAAACACCGTTCTTTATATGATTTAGTATTTGCTCTGTGGCTTTAATGTTCCACCGATCCGTGTGGTGGAGTGAACGTGAGCAGTAACTACTCAGGGGATGAATAGTGTCATTACGTGAGGGTGAGGAACGAAGGAATGTCAACAAGGCGATGAAATGTCCGGACGTGCCAATAAGTAAGAAATTCCTGGTAAATATTGCACCTCGCTTTTATATTTACATTACCTCTCAGTAAAGCGAGCCAGATAAACAACAAACACACACACACACACACACACACACACACACACACACACACACACTAACAAGCACCAGATCCCCCCTGAATTCGTAACTTTATTGCAGGTGAACCGAACTATTTTGAGATTCAGCTTCGGAATTCCTGTATCTGAACTACTTTCTGAAGCGCAGGTAACACAAACGCCAGCTTATGGGACGGCTTACTGCATGGACTCATATATTCTAAAAGCGGGAATTCCGGACCGCGGCTGCATTCTCTCTACCTGTGCCCAGATTTAGCGCTCTCCCACTCACCTGTTTCCCAAGGGGCGTGACGTTACTGTGCATTTATTAAGGAATTACACATCTATCTATTGTAAGCCCCCTGGAGTAAAAGTAGGCGTGAGAGATTACCTGGTTTCAACTCCTACCTGCAGATATGTGGAGTGGGATAGGTGTGTCTGTGTGTATGTGTGTCTCTGTGTGTGTGTATGTGTGAGGCCGGTAGCGGATGGTGATGTGTGTGGGGGAAAATGACACATGGAGAAAGGGTTATTGGGGATGTACTGTGAGGGAAGGTCTGCCGCCGGACAGATTGTGGGGAAAATTGTCTGTGGGAAACGTCAGCAGTGGGGAATTTATTTATTTATTACTTTTTTTATAGGGAACTGTAACTGGAAAAATAGGTGTGCGGCAGAAATGTGGGAGGGAAATTCCGTGAAAAAAGCAGTGAATATTCTTTTGATTTTGAAATATTTACTAGTAGACGCGTGCCGGGCCTCCAGATATGTATATATTTGGCGAAAATCTTCATAAATATTTAAGTATGAAATATTTAGTAGTCGCGATGGTGGTGGTAGTGGTGGTGGCAGTAGTAGTAGTAGTAGTAGTAGTAGTAGTAGTAGTAGTAGTAGTAGTAGTAGTAGTAGTAGTAGTAGTAGTAGTAGTAGTAGTGGTAGTAGTAGTAGTAGTAGTAGTAGTAGTAGTACTCATTTATTCATACTTATTTATTCATAATTGGCGAGGTAAGAAAATTATTCAACTCCATAAGACTTTATAAAGAGAGAGAGAGAGAGAGAGAGAGAGAGAGAGAGAGAGAGAGAGAGAGAGAGAGAGAGAGAGAGAGAGAGAGAGAGAGAGAGAGAGAGAGAGAGAGAGAGAGAGAGAGAGAGAGAGAGAGAGAGAGAGAGAGAGAGAGAGAGAGAGAGAGAGAGAGAGAGAGAGAGAGAGAGAGAGAGAGAGAGAGAGAGAGAGAGAGAGAGAGAGATGAGAGAGAGAGAGAGAGAGAGAGAGAGTGACGAGAACATCGACAACTACTGAAGGGCGCAGCGGGAGAGGAGCTCCAGCTACGCTACCACCAACTGGGAACGCTGCCGGGGAATAGACGGTACAATAGTAGTAGTAGTAGTAGTAGTAGTACGAGGAGGAGTAATAGGAGGGAGGGAGGGGAGGGAGGGGAGGGAGGGAGGAAGGAAGGAAGGAAGGAAGGAAGGAAGGATGGAAGGAAGGAAGGAAGGAAGGAAGGAAGGAAGGAAGGAAGGAAGGAAGGAAGGAAGGAAGGAAGGAAGGAAGGGTGGTGGTGGTGGTGGTGGTGGTGGTGGTGGTGGTGGTGGTAGTAGTAGTAGTAGTAGTTAGTAGTAGTAGTAGTAGTAGTAGTAGTAGTAGTAGTAGTAGTAGTAGTAGTAGCAGTAGTAGTAGTAGTAGCAGCAGCAGCAGCAGTAGCAGTAGTAGTAGTAGTAGCAGTAGTAGTAGTAGCAGTATCAGTAGCAGTAGTAGCAGTAGCAGTAGCAGTAGCAGTAGCAGTAGTAGTAGTAGTAGTAGCAGTGGTAGCAGTAGCAGCAGTACTAGCAGCAGCAGCAGTATCATCATCATCATCACTAATGTGTAGGAAGTAAGTCCCTTCATATATCCTGGAGCCATATAGTATTAACCAAGACGAGGATCCCGCGGGAGCGCTCGTTACAAAAAAAAGCTCGGCAAAAGACCACAGTAATTAAGCAAGAAACACGTAACCCTACACTAAATCACCTTAGGATTTTCAGCGTTCCCTGTGTTATTAATGAGGGTGGGTAGGAGGAGCGCTGGGTAACGACGCTCAGCTTAAGATGGAGGATGGAAAAACGGAAAGAGAAGATTTATAAAGTACTACGAGAATATCACCTACTATATTTACAAGTGCTATGAAAATCCTCTAAAATATCGTACCCGTTATTAAATTCTCCGTCCCCTAGTGTGAAGTCTTAGATACACACATTCACAGGAACTGACAGGACACCAAGAGGGGAGGCGTCATAATGTGCTATATCGTCTAGATTTACTAAGTGCGTTCCCAGACAGGTGCAGATTAATCCATTATCGTAATCATTCTTGTCACAGGGGCTCTTAAATATGTACATGAATTTAGTCTTTGCCTCTTTTTATGTTGCATAGCTTATTGTCGCATTAACTTACCAGCGAGTGTAATAGCTATTAAATGTATTCTGTAATTTTCTGTAGTATTCAGTATTCAGAATAAGAAATAACGCGATTCATATATAAAAAAGTAAAATGAAATAAAATAAAAATACGTTGTCAATTTATGTTCACTAGATTCCAATGCCATCATATCGAGGGACGTGAAAAACAAACCAAACTAAAAGAAACAAAGAGGAGTCTGGCCTTCCTGCGTGTCCTAATTCCCAGTGCTTCGGGATTCCTGCAAAAACGTGCAACTAATGAACTGTCTCATTGTGCGCGGTACTTTTATTATCTACGTATTGCGTGGCCGACCAGCAGGCAGCCACGCACGCCAATGGCCGGTTTGGGAGGGAGAATTTCCACATCTCTCACACACACACACACACACACACACACACACACACACACACAATACTGACTTGTTTGTGTACACTAGAAACTGCCCTAAATCATCTATGAAGCAATGTATAAAATCAATATGGTTAGAGATGCCCTTTCACACACACACACACACACACACACACACACACACACACACACACACACACACACACACACACACACACACGGCAGAGGAAATGTCCACCCTCGTGACTATTGCACACTCACTAATTACGCAACACTGTTATGAAACCTATCAATAGGCACAGATATTACCCACGGAATAGTTAGAGCACCTCACCTCACCTAACCTAACCTGACCTGACCTAACCTGACCTTACCTGACCTAACCTAACTTACCTTATTTTATCCCCAAGGCAATCCAAACTATTACCTTGCATACCATCGTCAGAATAAACACCATCGACAGAATAATAAAGTTAAACATTTAATCCCTCCTAACTACACCATTCCCCCTTCCTCAACCTATCTCACATATGCCATACCCTTCCCTTAACCTCCGTCAGAAACAGAAGTCACCCCTCTATAACACCTGTCCGCCCTGCCCGACTCCTGCCACCAAGACCATCACCTCACAAACTCACCATCCTACACCCTCCCCCAGACCCCCTCCTCCCCCCACACCTCACACCCATATTACCTTTCATTCTCAGTACCAGACATTCATTCCATACCCGTGCTATCAACATCCTTGCCCCTCCACCACCTCCTGTCACCCACATATTACCCCCTCCATCACCACGTCACCCACACCATCCTCTAATTCCTGCCACCCACATCATCTTCTTTCCTCTAAAACCAGTCATCCACACCACCCCTCCTCCTCCAGTTACTATCACTCATCCATCTTCCTTTCCTACTCCTTTCCACCTTTTCTTATATAAGCCTTCCACTAATTACATCATCACCCTTTCCTGCCATCCACATCATTCCTTATTCCATCTCATTACCATCCTCTACCAGCCACTCTATCTTTCCTTTCTAATCTCCACTCACTCACACCATCCACCTCTCCCAACCACAGACAGTTACCTCACCTACACTCCACATCTTCCCTATCTAACCTCCAGTCATCCACACCATCCACCTCCAGTCTCTGTTAACCACATCACCGGTACACCTTCCACAGTTACTCATCACTCCACATCCCTATCTACACCCACATCATTCCTTCACTTTTCCCATGCGCCACTTACACCAACACCCCCAATCAGTTATCCACCTCATCCCTCCCTCTCTGACTCCTGACGCCCCCGGACTCTCCACCCCCTCCCCCACCCACCTCCTCCGGTAACCCTTAACCTACATACTCGCATGAATAGAACCACAGTCGTATCATCATAAGTACTCGTGATATCTTTTTAATTGCATATCTACGTGTTTGTCCCCTTGAATGCATTTACTAAGGTTTCATTAACTTGTGTATTCGTACTGCAGCTTTTTAATTATACATGTGCCTTGAATTCCACCACACCTGCTGATGATGATGATTATGTTATGGTGTGGCTGTGGAAGTGCTTGGATAGTTTGCTCTTTTTTTATAGACATTTGTATTTTGTTTTCTAATGTACTCGATTATTTATTTATTTTTTTTTTTCATGTTAAGTTTTTCACCTTAAAATGTCATGCTATTATTTTTTTTTTCTTCTTCTGCGTGTACGTGCGTTCCCTGTCATGCTAGCTATAGTTTTTTTTTCGTTTTCTATATCATGTTAGCAGTGTTTTCATTATTTTTGTTTTCTGTTTATCATGCAGCTATGTTTTCCTCTTTTTCCTTTTTTTTTTCCCTGTCATATTACCTGTATTCTGCGTTTTACATGTAATACTAATTCAATTTTCTGTCATTTTGATGTTTCTTTCGTTTTCTCTCTCACACAAGATAACTACGTATATTTATCAATTTTCTAGTTTCATGGTAGTATAGTTTTTTTTCGTATATCATCTTCTATTTCCATCATAACTGCCTTTCTTTACCATGGCAGCTACCTAGTTTCATGTTATTTATTTATTTATTATTATTATTATTTTTTTTTTTACTTTCCGTCTCATTAGAGGGTTTGGTAATTCCACTTCGTTATCCTTCCTTCATTTCCTCTCTCTCTCTCTGGCAGGGTAGTCTTTAGTCAATTAGGTAACAGTCCACGTCAGGTGTATACTAATTAGCACGTCTTAGGTAATGTGGCTCTCTAATTGCCTTCCGCAAGCTGAGGAATTACTCTGGTCTAATCCGGCACCAGGCTCACCTCGGCACTGCAGCCTTGCTATGGACGCCGCCACTTCATTCCGGCACCGAGATCAAACGGCACCACTTCATGCCTCGCCAGATGAGGACCTGTGATCTTAACGCCTCGGACTCTCGCCACCACTGTTTTCAAAGGCCGTGCAGGTGATTAGTCGGCCTCTCATAGGTGTTTATTTTTCCACCAATAGCGCAGACTCCTTGCTAAACTATAACTGGAATTGTACACCCTTGGAAACCCCATTAATATTTAAAGGAAGATTAAACAAATTTACGGATGAGGATGATACGTAGGTGGAAAACGTAGGTAGGTAAGTAGGTACCCGCGTGTAAACCTGACGGCTTCGTGCAGCTTCCTTTATTCTCTTGTGTTCTTATGTTCTTAGTGCAGCGTGTTAAAAGCAGCGGAGATAATGCGACGCAACACACACGAATCCAAGTCAAGCCCTGGAGGTGCCCTCGTGCACGTTTCAGGTGAGCAGACTATCAGAGCCTTACCTGCCGCATCCCGCCGCTAATGACATTAGACTTATTAGCGTGACAACGCAATTACGGCCAATTAGTGGTAACTCATTCTACGTATATCGAGTTGCAATTTATGCAACTAAACGAAGTGGCATGTCAGATCGCTACTTGAATCATAAACGATGAAAAATTGAAACAAAAAATATTTTTTTTTAACTTCATAGTGTTAACGTGAAGTATCCCTAAAGACACAAAACTCTACAACTGTGAGGTTCACACTTCAGTATGCAAAGTATGTCAGACCGCTCAGTGAATCACAAACGAGAAAAACTCGAATAAATTACAGCCCATTAACTTCAAGGCGTTTTATAATGAAGCAACATCAAATATCCTTAAAAAGACAAATTTCAAGCAATTTAAGGTTTAAACTTAGGTAAGCAAAATGACATATCAGATCATTATCTCAGTCATAAAAGACAGAAAAAGTAAAATGAACTTCATTAACATTATGGAGTTTCATCCTGAAGTGACGTAAATTATCGTTCAAAAAGACACGTGGAATGCGACGCTTTAAAGGGGAAGGAAGGAGACGAGTGAAGGGCAAATGAAGGGAGGGGAAGGGCTGATGTGCATTACCAGCATTCATTTCCGAGTGTTACGTCTGTGAGTAACACAATCATAGAAAATCCCGCAGAACACAAAAATGTAGAGGAGACGGAAGAGGGCGAGGCGGAGGACAGCAGCAGCGTGGGGAAGGACATCACAGCGCCGCGCAACACACCTGACTGAATTTTATGACGCTGATCCTTGGTAGAGAAAAAGTATCCTTCAAAAGACAACACTTAAAGGGGGACGGAAGAACACGCGAAAGATAAAAGGAGAGAGCGGGAAGGGCTGAGGTGGGTTATCTACTTGTATAATGTTTCAAGCTTAGGTAACGTAATCATAAAAATCCTGTAAACTTCAAAGACTTTAAGAGGAGGAAAGAAGCAGAGATGTAAGGCAAAGGAAGAGTAAGGAGGGGCATCAGGGCCTCACCGTGCAGCTAAGGTAGGAATGTTATGGCGCCTCATCCTAAGTAACATCAAATAACCTCAAAAAGACAGGTAGTACTCACGGATTTAAAGGGAAGGGAAGGTGACAAATGGAATGAAGGGAGGGACTAAGCCGGATTATCAATTTCATGGTAGTACTGCTCAAGTGACGTAAAGTACCCCATAAAATACCGTAGAGTTCCAGGGTCTCCAGGTAAGGGAAGAGGGGAGAATGAAGGAGTGTTGCAGGATGTAGCAAAGGGCATCACGTGAACCTGAAATACGCGTGTGAACTTTTCCATGTTGATGTTCAGGTAAAGAAAGACATTTAAACAAGGCACGTGGAATCCAATAGAAGGAAGGGAAGAGGGCAAGATGAAGGAGAAATTGAGTGAAAGAGTGTCTGAGGCTTCACGTGGATTGCTAACTTCATGGCGTGTCATTTTAAAGTGACGTGAGATGTCCTTAACCCTTTCAATGCGACACAAAATAATTAACAGCAACAGAAGTAATGCAGGAAATCTTTATGAGCATATACAAGAAAGAGATGATAAAGAATACATTTTTTTCCAATTTCTACACCGTTTAATGACTGGAAGTGGCTGAAGAACAAGTAAACATGTCTCAGAGTGAACAGTAATTAAGGACATACGAACCAAACAGCAGTCTAAGAGTTAGAGAGGGAAGGCGGGATAGAATGAAAAAAAAGCTCAATGACTCACTGAACACCTTCCTCACTAACTCTATGATACTTAATGACGTAAAACCCTTAAAAAAAATCTAGGGGTTTTAATGAAGAAAGGAGCGGTGAAGGATATGCTTGATTAATTGACAGATTCAAGGACACCCACACACATCTTCCTAGTACCCATTCTTTTCTCCCCACCGTTAAAAACCCTCTGAGTCTGCTTGCGAAGGACAAAGGGGAAAGAAGGAAAGGTAAAGGGGAAATGAAAGTGAAGGAGAAATGAAGGACAAAGGAGACGGAAGAAATGAAAGTCAAAAGAGCAAAGGAGTTGAAAGGTGAAGGATAAAGAGGAAGGAAAAAGCGAAGAACAAAGAGAGGAAAAGAAATATGAAAACAATATGTAGGAAGAGAATAGAATGCTAGAAAAGGAGAGTTGAAGGGCAAAGAGAAGTGAAGAAGTAGTGAAAAGTAAAATGAGAGATGTGAACAACAACAGTATGGATGTGAATGAGAAAGGGAAGCGAAGGAATGGTCAACAAAGTGAGGGAAGGAGAGATGAAGAACAAGACTACGGAACAAAGAAATGAAGACCAGAGTGAGGTGAAAGGGTGGTGGTGCACAAAGGAAGCGTGGCAAGGGGTACCAAAGGGCCTCGCTGCACACCTGGATACACCTGGTGATTACATTTGGTACAATACCCTCATTAGTTACGCTCCTCATTAATACTGGACACTGGTATAAGCTTTTTTTAGTTTCTATTCTTTTTAATGGCATGACGTAATGATAGTGAGTTGTGAAATGTTCTTGTACACATTTCACTTGTACGCCAGACTTCTGTTTTTGCTGTCAGTCATACATGCACCGAAAAAAAAAAAATGCACCGAAAAAAAAAGGAATAATGATATAAATTTTTCATAACATGTCCCTGTAACGAGTTATTGGCTATAAAATACGGCGCCTTCATCTGTCACAAGTGTATGAGGCTAATAAATCATTCCCATACCTTCCACAATGCTCACCTGTGTACTGTGACAATGAGACTCCTGCCGACACCTGAGCTAAGGGTGCACGGCAAGCTGTTCACAATCCCAGGGTTACACAATTGCCTCTTTGGCATAGGGTATGTACTGGTGGTGGTGGTGGTGGTGGTGGTAGTGGTGTGTGTGTGTGTGTGTGTGTGTGTGTGTGTGTGTGTGTGTGTGTGTGTGTGTGTGTGTGTGTGTGTGTGTGTGTGTGTGTGTGTGTGTGTACGCGTGGGTGTGTAAAGGGGCGCTTGTCAATTACTCTTTATGACTTACAGTACAAAGAGTAAATGAATAAATGTGTGTGTGTGTGTGTGTGTGTGTGTGTGTGTGTGTGTGTGTGTGTGTGTGTGTGTGTGTGTGTGTGTGTGTGTGTGTGTGTGTGTGTGTGTGTGTGTGTGTGTGTGTGTGTGTGTGTGTGAGTGGCCAGGCCAGTGCTCGTCTGGCTACAACAAGTCTGACCCATTTGTCCCGCAGCAAAAAGTTGAACATTTTGGGAAGCAATTTCGCGGCGCTGGATATTAATTATTGGGTATAAAAAGTAATGGCCTGCCCCCCAAAAATATTACTACTCCTAAATCTTTTATCCTGTCAGCCGAGTTTCTAAATACGCGAAATATAAATTATCACGGGCCACACTCACATCACGCTGCGTGCTCCCGCCCTCCTCGCAGCCCCGTGAAATATTAACTTGCCATTCAGGAACATTCGCGAAATACGAACTTGCCAATTAAAACCATGCAAAAAATCTCCACATTATACTGCTAATTAAAACAATAAAATTCTAACGATTCAATTATAATCATTAGTTCATAATTATCGTCTTAAAACACTTATATGATATTTATTAAACACTTAATTGAAAATAATGGAAAATATTAAATTGGTATATATTGATGATAGGAAACATTTCTTATTTAACTCAAAAATTCATAGTCATACTTACAACTTTTCTAAATGGATGATGAAATCTATAATTATATTCTTCTACCACCGATAACATAAACATAAAATGAATGCACTTGCAATAATAATCATACACAATAAATAACTAGACGAGAGAGAGAGAGAGAGAGAGAGAGAGAGAGAGAGAGAGAGAGAGAGAGAGAGAGAGAGAGAGAGAGAGAGAGAGAGAGAAAGAGAAAGAGGTAGTAGTAGTAGTAGTAGTAGTAGTAGTAGTAGTAGTAGTAGTAGTAGTAGTAGTAGTAGTAGTAGTAGTAGTAGTAGTAGTAGTAGTAGTAGTAGTAGTAGTAGTAGTAGTAGTAGCGGTATTAGTAGTACTTCTTATTTGTTGTTATTGTTGTTGTTGTTGTTTTTATTGGTGTTGCTGCTGCTAGTTGAAGTCACGGACCGTTGAAAATGATTATGGCGTATTAGTATTATTAGAGAATAAGAAGGGGAAAGGAAGGAGGAGGAGGAGGAGGAGGAGAGGCAGTGGCAATGGCAGTGACAGTGGCAGTGACAGTGACAGTGACAGTGGCAGTGGCAGTGGCAGTGAGTGACAGTGACAGTGACAGCGGCAGCGGCGGCAGCGGCAGCAGCAGCAACGGCAGCAACAGCAGCAGCAGCAACAGTAAAACACTAAATTACTATCAGCACAGACAAACCTTCACTTTTTTCCTTTATACAGCATTCACAATGAGCGCCCAATGTTCCCCTGAAAGCAAAACAGTTAATAACAAAATCTAATACCATCATTCACTTCTGCAACAAACAGCCAATAAACTTTCCGCATCATGAAATATTAATCACTTTCCGCGTCAAAACACCGCCTCGGGCACAACTAATTCACTCTTAACAAGTTGAAAGTAACTATTGACTCGGCCTGGCTTCATATTTACCCTCACAGCACTCTACTCACGCCATCTGTATTTACTGGGGGGAAAGCTATATGAATTATTCATTATACAAGTACGTGCTGTTATAACAAGAGTACCTGCCTACCTCAGTGTGCTCATTTTATATCCTGTCTTGAAAGGTTAATGTCAAGACTAATTTGCAGCAGCAGCAGCAGCAGCAGCAGCAGCAGCAGTAGTAGTAGTAGTAGTAGTAGTAGTTAAGGGGTGGTAGTAAACACCTGACTGCGGAGAAGACTCTCTCAGGGAGGTATACACGTGCGAGGGAGATGAGTGGTGGTGTAAATCTGCTGCTGACCCTCCCTGTGTCCCTCTGACCATTTTTCTTTCGTTTCAGTAACAGCGCAATTGTTGCCAACATCTTAAGACGCCCTCCCTTGTCATAACACTACACTACACACTGCAAACATCTGCACACTGAAATTATATTCATGGCTGTCCTTCGGTTTGGGGCTTTTGGTGTCTTGCTGTCTCATTTCTTTTTTATATATCAACATTTTGCAACATTCGTCGTATATCTTAGGCCTCTCTCACACGACACCACTGGTTGCCTCAGTGTAAAAGGGTCGGGTAACTGCAAGCTCTAAAGTAAACGCGCCCTAGCGTAGGCAGCGGTTATCTGTACACGTCGCAGCGGTAGCCTCGTATGAAAGACTCCATTGCAAACCATGGCGGGTAATCAGTGGCGTCCAGCGGTGGCGTCGTGTGAAAGAAGCCTAATTTCTAATCTGTCGATCATCACCTCACCTCACCTTCAAATCTCAGCTTCTATTCCTCAACGAAACACACGTGTCAGAGGCAGTGACAGTAGACACTTTTCAGTTCCATCTTTTCTCCTCAATTTCAGTTGAATGCTAGCTATCTGATCGACATACGCAACGATATATACTCGTAACTTGCTCCCGTGCTCACACTCTTGAATCTTTAGAATATTCTACCATCCGGCTAAGACTTCAGTGTCATTCTTTCACTTCACTAGATGTATCATATGTGCTGTGTATATCTCATCTAACTCATTCGATTCCAGTATGTGACTTTTTTTTTTATTGTACATCCAAAGTTTAGCACATTATCAACCACTTCCCCTCTGCTAAAACCTTCTTACTTACATATCTCAATGCTCACCGCCAGCTTTGGACATCATCTTTACCTGACTGACCTAATGAACCTTGTGCTGCTCAATGCCTCAATTCCTTCATATATGCACCCGACACAACCTTCCAAGGAAATAGCCCTTCATGAAGGGGGATGGTCATAAGCTTTCCGTCTCATCGATTCCTCTCTTCTAGCAGACTCTTGATTCTCTCACTCACCATCGCAATCTTGCACCCCTTACATTACAACATCTACCGCTATCTCCATGGTTACCTGCTATTCTTCTGAACTACTACTACTACTACTACTACTACTATAATTTCATTTAATCATAATTCGCAAAAAAAAAAAAACACTTTACTTCACAACACTTAACACTTCGTATGTAATCGTGATAATCTTTATAAATCTCAAAGGAAAAACTGTGACATTTCACTCAGCTGACGCACAGGGTGTTAGCAGCTAAGATTCACCACCGCCACCACCATTACGACACAGGCAGCACTCGGCACGCCCCAGACAGCAGCACAGCACACACACACAAAGCAGCGCCCCGGCAGGCTGTGTGGCGACAAAGTGCTGTTTTATGAAGGACAACACGGCGGCGGGTGTGATGTCAGTAGTTGTAACACTACAATTTACTCAAGCCACGCCAGCGTCCGCCCCTCCAACGGCACTTAAATTTCTGACCCGCGAGAAAAATATACATTCCCTCCCTTTACATGCCATGAAAGAGGATATAAAAGCGAGTATTTGAGAGTTGCTTCACGGGGAATGTTCACATATAGACTAGTTTTGTTTACCTCCCTATCCCGCCCCTTCACTGACATGAGGCTGAAATACGATAGCCTAGTGAGCTGCTGTGCGATGCTGCATCCATCTGTTTCTTTTATTGCTGTAGTTGTGTTTTATCTCCCGTATAACACTCTCAGAAATAAGCAATGCTCCATCATGTTTATACATCCACCTATACCTGTTTTGTTTATTCATGTGACCATTGTATGTAGCCTGTATTACCTAAAAACCTACAAATGTTTGATACATTTCTTTAATCACTGATTTATGGCACATCTACACCAAAACCTTCTCAACAAAACCAAATGTTATTCTTTTATTTTCTAAGATACATTACTATTATTATTATTATTATTATTATTATTATTATTATTATTATTATTATTATTATTATCATCATCATCATCGCCATTATCATTTCATTGTATCACTGTTTTACTGCCAGGCAAACTACATTTATTCATCACTTTGTTTTATTCTTCATAAGGCTACATTTATTTATTTCAGAACTCTTTTGTTACCCAGAAAATTTCATATCAATACTGTACTTTCTCCTCAGCTAGGCTATTTATTTATTTATTTATTTATTTATTTTTATCAAAGTATTTGGTTCTCCACTAGGCTCAATCTTTTATCACTTATTTTTTTTTACTCGCTATATTTTGCTTTTATCCAGACTACATTTCTTTAATCAATGTACTTTCAATCAGTTTTTTTTTTTTTTTTTTTATTTCAACTAGACTAGATTTTTTTTTTCTTATACCAATATTTTGTTCTCTACTAAGTAACTTGTTTCAATGACACACACTCTACACCACTGCAGACTATAATGTTTCCCTCATCACTGCAAGCTACACTTATTTCCCTCATCACTTTACTTCGTTATTTTTATTTTCTTTTTTTCTAGGCTACACTTTTATAAATTATTTATTTATTCTTTTTACAACTGTATCTATTGCTCCCTAAAGTTCAACTATTCTATCACTGTAACTTTTGTTCTGTTCCCTTGAATCACAGGAATAAATTAATTAATAAAAGTTCAACTCTGCTGTCTCGGTTACAACTATAATATTATCATTACTTCTGATTTTCTGTTCTTTACGTTATAAAACTATATATATTTCATCACTTCACCTTCTACCACCCAGCTTCCTCAATCAGAATAAAATAGCACAGAAACATTTTTATTCCAACTCGTTAATGAGAAAAAGAGAGAAAGGGAAACAGATAACCCGAGAAATGAGAACCTCCATGGCGGCAACACTGACCTGAGGGGCGGCGGGCGGACACAACAAAATGTAATCATTCTGAACTTTTCACTCTTTTAATTACCTCGTCACGGGCTTTTGGACTGGGATGGCGCCCTCTAACACGTCCAGAAGGGGTGGCCTTTCATCCTGCCATCCCACGGTCACCGCACTTGACGAATTTCTAACAAAAGCTAATGAAACCTGATGAAAAAGTGACACACGCAATACTTCGTCACCAGCTGATTCACAGACTGGTGCTTCCCGCCCTGCCCCGCCAGGTGGTGCGCGCCTCATGCATCACCACGGACGGTAGAGTCTTGCATCAGGTACGGTTGTGGTTTTCATAGAACTTTAATTTAATGGTATTTACTCCTGCAGCTTACATGAATCCTCAGCTTCAAAGACATTCTTCGTGATTGTGTTATCCAAGGTATCCATGAATCCAAACACCGCAGACAAGAGTTAGCCGAG
This sequence comes from Scylla paramamosain, assembly GCF_035594125.1. Lineage (NCBI taxonomy): Eukaryota > Metazoa > Arthropoda > Malacostraca > Decapoda > Portunidae > Scylla > Scylla paramamosain. The sequence goes on from NC_087187.1 coordinate 6,952,277, forward strand.
AACTGACTTGTATACAATAAATATGTACATAAAATGACAAGATGCGTGAATTGACCCCAGTCACGGCAGCAGTCGATCTTGATTCTCTGTTTTCCCACGTCTAACAGAAAACTCGAAGGGTCTCAGTGCGCACCGCTGCAGTGCTGTGAAGGATGTGGTGCTTCAAGTGTGTTTTCTAGACATCACTCAGCTTACTATAACTAGAAAACGGTATAAGCATTAAAAAAAAAATGTTCATGCTGTCATTCATTATAGTGTTAAGTATAATATTGACGCAGGGTAATTAGAGCCAACAAGAGGTGAGCATCCAGTAAAGCACCAGTTTTGAATCAACACGCATTTCGTGTGTGAATGTTTTAGGTTCGAATTGTAAGCACCATTCAGTGTCGCAGGTGCTTTATCCATTGACATTGACAGGCTTTAGCTTGATGCATGTAGACTCTCAGCAAGTATGTCCCAACATATGAAAATAGATAAATAAATAATTGTTAGCGTACTCCGGCCCCTACCATCCCACACACAAAAAAGGTAGGCATATATTAAACCACAAAATAAAATACAAACTACAAAAGGGAATATGTGCATACCAATTAAGAAAAATAAATAATGTTCACAAATCAATTATACAACAACAACAACAACAACAACAACAACAACAACAACAACAACAACAACAACAACAACAACAACAACAACAACAACAACAACAACAACAACAACAACAACAAACACCAAGCCTCACCTCCACTGAGTTCCCGGGTGGGGTGGACCAGCACGGTGACTATACAAACACCCCAACTGATCCTGATCTTGAGGCATAACAATTCCGTTCCTAACCGGCGCCGTGATGAACAAATGAAGGTCAGCCTGCGCATAAATCGGCCAATTAAACAGATTAGAAATGATTCAGTGGTATGTAAGCTATTTTATGGTCTGGTAAATTGACTATAATATTTGGAATTAATACTCCATAATTAGAGTTAAAAGGTAAAACGTGTTTGTTACCAAGCCATTTTATCCTTTATGAAACGAATTTATTACCGATCAGAATATTTCTATATGTTATCCAATTTCAAGAGGACTTCTTTTTATTCTTCTTTCACCATCGTTATTGTCTAATACTTGGTCTTCTCATTTCCGTCTTTTTATATTCAGCTCAAAGGTCTTATCAGGAATTACGTCTCCATCTCCTTCTTTGTCCTTCTTATCTTCCTCCACTTCCTCTTCCTCTTCTCCTTTTATGTTCCTTCTTTCTACTCTTCCTCCCGTAATCCTCTACGGAGTGTGTATTATTTCCTTAATCCTCTCTCTCTCTCTCTCTCTCTCTCTCTCTCTCTCTCTCTCTCTCTCTCTCTCTCTCTCTCTCTGGAACGAAAGTCACACGGTGCATCAGTGGACAACCCCACCTTAAGACAGCTGTGTGTGTGTGTGTGTGTGTGTGTGTGTGTCAGAAACGACGCCCGGGTCATGTTAACTTGGGATAGAATGGCTTATCCCTCCCCTCTCCCTCTCGCCCTTCCATCCCTACCCTTACCCTCCCACTCTCTCCTACCTAATCCCTTTCTCTCCTTTCTCTTACTCTCCTTTCCATGCATTACCATCCTCTCTTTTCTCCTTTTCTTTCATGCAAACTTGATCTTCCTTTTCAATCTCTACTACCCCTTCCATTCCTTCCCATGCATTGTCTACCGCTCCTTCTCTTCCCTTCCTTCCTCCCTTCCATATAAACCTGTTCTTACTTTTGCCTCTACTCTTCCTTTCCTTTCCTTTCTCCCTTCCATGCAACCCTGTTTTTACTTCTCTGTCTCTCCTCTCCCTTCCATTCCTTCCCATGTTTCCCTCCCCTTCCTTCGGCCCTTCCATGCAACCCTCCTCTTACTTACCTGTAGCTCCATCTCTCCCATCCCCTCACACAAATCTCTCCCAGCTGTGCTCCCTTCACAGCACACTCCCCTTACTTCTCCCCTCCCCCCATCAACCCTAGTCTCCCACTTATCCCACTTAACATCCCACCCCTGACATCTCTCTCTCTCTCTTTCTCCCTCACATCCTTCCATCTCACTCACTCTTCCCCTCTCCTCCCCAGCAAACAAGATACAGCTGACCCCTTCCTTTCCTTCAACCCTCTTTCCCCTCCCCAACTGACCTCTCCCTCGGCAAGATGTATTAGCCCCAGCCCTTAAGGACCCCCCTGAGGACCTCTTCAAGGACCCCTCGACCAGTTCAACATGACCCCAAACATTTAGCTGCCATAATTATTCACTTCCGATGGATGAAGGGAGGGAGAGGGAGAGCCAGACGAGGAAGAGGGAATGAGAGATGGTGAGGGAATTTGAAATGGTGGAATGTGTGTTGTACGAGTGTAGGGAAGGGTTGAGAGAGAGAGAGAGAGAGAGAGAGAGAGAGAGAGAGAGAGAGAGAGAGAGAGAGAGAGAGAGAGAGAGAGAGAGAGAGAGAGAGAGAGAGAGAGAGGGGGGGGGAGGAGCAAGAACAGAATACTTAAAGAGACAAACACACAATGACAGACGAGAACAGAATATCAAATACAAAAAGACAGACACGGAGACACGTAAACAAACAGACGGACAGAAAAAAAGACAGAAGAAGGAATGACTCACGAAAAGCATAAGACAAACCTTCCCACATCACGTTCATTATTTACTGGTCTAACTTATTCACTCACTGGCTCTCTTCAAGGTAAACCTATCCATCCATTTACCGCAAGACTAACTCCTCAATTAGCTGCTTCACCTGTCACAATATCACAGACTGAATACTGAATGAGACTACCAAAGATTTCTTCACTAAATATATTCATTAATCCTTTTGAGTGATGACACACATAAGAAAACTAACTGACTGACTGACTGACTGACTGACTCCATCTCTCTCTCTCTCTCTCTCTCTCTCTCTCTCTCTCTCTCTCTCTCTCTCTCTCTCTCTCTCTAATACACAGGTCTTCCTTGTTCTCTTCACATTTTCTTGCTTCTTCTCATATTTTTTTTCATTCTCTATGATTTTCCTGTGAAGTCAAGACTTTTCCTTAAATTTTCATTCAATTATTTAATTACTGTTTTATTTTTAGAGCGATTCTTCATCGACTTTGGCATTCCTTTCTTATGAAATTTGTTTCGTGCCATTCCTCTCCCCCTCCCTTCCCCGTGACGTCCCCCACCCACTCTCTCTCTCTCTCTCTCTCTCTCTCTCTCTCTCTCTCTCTCTCTCTCTCTCTCTCTCTCTCTCTCTCTCTCTCTCTCTCTCTCTCTCTCTCTCTTCCTAATACATTCACTACCACACACTGTTGTCAAGTTCCTCATCTGTTCTCCAGTGTCTCTATTTTGCACACACTTCATTTCACCACCATCATCACCACCGCCATCACCACCACCACCACTATCATCTCATCATCATCCTCATCACAGGAAAACATCATCGGTATTTTTTTCACTACACTCGATTAACTGAAACTATTACGAATTTTTTTCCCCTCAATATGTATATTTTTAACGCAGCAATTATTTCCTCAGTGACAGACATTATCGCAATTTTATATTCAATGATTTCCGACCCTAATCCATTTTGAACCGTATAATAACTTTTGTGCATTTATTAAACCCTGAAGCTAAAATAACACTATACCTAATGTTAATGATGGAACTATAGAAAAAGTAGTAGTAGTAGTAGTAGTAGTAGTAGTAGTGATAACAGTAGTAGTAGTAGTGCAATAATAGTAGTAATAATAGTAGTAGTAGTAGTAGTAGTAGTAGTAGTAGTAGTAGTAGTAGTAGTAGTAGTAGTAGTAGTAGTAGTAGTAGTGGGAGCAATAACAGTAGTAGTAATGGTAATAATAAAAAAAAAATAACAATATCAACAAAAAAAAGCAGCTACAACAACAACAGCAACTTAAAACAACTACAACAGCAATTAACAAAAAGTAAAACATCTAAAACAACAACAACAACAACAACAACAACAACACCAAGACCGACAACAACAAGAGCAATAATGAAGCTGACAATAATGGCAAAACAAGACGGGAAAAAACCAGCGCTCCCCCAAATGACATCTTCACAGCCAGACTTTTCAGATTCTCATTGTCATTCCGTCAAGTTGTGTTTCAGTAAAAGTTGCCAAGGACAAGAAGGTAATAATGGTGTCGCGTTAAAGATAAAGTTTTGGGTACAGACCCTGGCAGCATTTAAAATATGGCATTCAATCGACGACCCGGAAAGAGAGAGAGAGAGAGAGAGAGAGAGAGAGAGAGAGAGAGAGAGAGAGAGAGGAGGGGGGAGAGAAACAATGCGTAATGGTAAAAATAAATATACTCTTATAAGTAAATGAATAACGTTTTGAGTAAAATAAAATTCAATCGAGACGAAGAGAGAGAGAGAGAGAGAGAGAGAGAGAGAGAGAGAGAGAGAGAGAGAGAGAGAGAGAGAGAGAGAGAGAGAGAGAGATACTGCACATATGCGACTGTAGCTGTAATAATAAATATATGACAAGTAAATAACTGACGTTTTAAATACACAATGCAATCGACGTCAGAGAGAGAGAGAGAGAGAGAGAGAGAGAGAGAGAGAGAGAGAGAGAGAGAGAGAGAGAGAGAGAGAGAGAGAGAATATATACCAGTAAAGCTAAATATTCACAACATATATAAATAGTTGATAAAATGAAGATCAATACGCTTCACCTGTATAATCTCCACAAAACAGCACGGCTTTTGTCGCTGGCCATTTCCCAGCCTCATCTGCTCGCGTCCATTTGTCCACACCTGTCCACACATGACGAGGAACTAAAGGTGTGCACAACAAAACGGCATACGTATTTCACACCTCCCATTCGCTGACACACCCAGAAATCAGCGGAGGACATTGTGCTCACCTGTGGACGCCCCGGCACAGGTGCGAGGCGTTACAGGTGCTTTCATGAGCCTACGGGAAACGTGTATGCGTGTGTATGAACGTGTATGACAAGCTTACATGGGTATTTCACACAGACAGCGGGACGGACGGACGTACAAATACACACACACACACACACACACACACACACACACACACACACACACACACACACACACACACACACACACACGCGCGCGCACACGTATCTGAGGAGAACAAACATTCAGGATCCTATCACGTAGTACATAGAAGTAAAATGAAGCAACACATTATTTGACTACATTTTATGAACTCACACACACACACACACACACACACACACACACACACACACACACACACACACACACACACACACTCACTCAGGAGTTAATCAGGGCTGTACAGGTCACTGAGTCACAAGAGTCGCCTTGCACTGCAGATGTTTGTGGCGAGCAACGTTAATGCTTTCACCTTCCCTCGAATAACTGTTTTTAACTGGCTCACCTCATCAGCATAATTTATTCATGGATTTATTATGCAACACCTCGACTCAGCAATGGCAGGTGAGATGGGAAGGTGTTTTCGTGCCGCGACGAGTGTGATGGCAGTGCTCTGTGTGTGTCTGTGTGTGTGTGTGTGTGTGTGTGCTCAGGAACTGCAGCTAACATGTCCTTTCTTTTCACTTTCAGGTACGTGATGGAATCGTGAATGTTTATCCATGTCAGGTAAAACGTGTGTGTGTGTGTGTGTGTGTGTGTGTGTGTGTGCTGTGATTCTGTTGACTTTGCGCTGCGGTGGTGTTGTTGGTGTTCTGATTACTGTATTCTGATGTAGTAAGGATGAGTTTTTGTGGTGTAGCATGGCGCCATGGTGTTAATGGTGACAATAATGATGGTGATGCAGGCAGGCATATTGTTATTGTTGCATGATCACTTCTGTTCTGATTCACTGCAGCTGGATATCCCTAACGACAGTAGTGGTAGTAGTGGTGGTGATACTGGTGGTGGTGATGGTGACAAAGGAAACGAGGGACATTTACGCTGAACATCACACTTTTCAATGACAGCGGAATGGCGGCGTTACGGGAATGAGTGACTCTATAGTGAAGTGTAGTTACGAGTGTCCACTAGGCCGGTGATAACTTGACGAGACGTGATAGTGACGAGAAGAGAACGTGAGTGTTGATAATGATGATAAAGATAATGATGATGAAGCATGTGTAGCACTGTAGATGATGACTGTGTGTGTGTGTGTGTTTGTAAGTAGAAAACCCGCAGTACTATTATCCGATATACCACTACCACCATCACAATCACCACCACTACTACCACCACCACCACCATCACCCCCCTCCCCCCTTCAGACAATTGGCAGTGTGTCAGGAGCGAAGGTTATGGCGTGAAAATGACCCGTATACATGTCACGTGACCATGTGGTGGCTGTTTTGGGTCCATTTTTTTGCCCTCAGTGCTGATTTTTGTGTCCTGATGATTCTGTTTGATGCCGCGCCCGGATGTTGGTTTGTTTATCTTTATAGTATTGTCTCTGGTTAATTTTTGTTGTGTTGTGTTTTTTTTTTTTAATTGGTGTTGTTTTGATGCTCTGTTTGTTTGTTTGTTTGTTTGTTTTGTTCGTGTTTTCTGTTGAATTGTTGTTTTAATAATTGTTCTTTACTAAGCCTTTTTTTTTTTGTTGTTTCTTTCGTGCTTTGATTATTTTCTTCATTTTCTTTGGTGTTTCAGTGAGCTGCCTGCCTTTTTGTTATTTATTTATTTATTTATTTTTGTTTATTAATCCCTCGTCTCATAACTGTTTTTATCGTAACTACTTTATTCGTGTTTTTGAGTTAATTCTTTTTCTGTTCTATCTTTTAAGAGTTTTCTTTTTTCCTAGTTATTGTCGTTGCTTTTGTTTTTTTTTGTTTCCATAATTTTTCTTTACAGAGAATTTTTTATGTGTTTTGAGTAAAAATTCTGTTCGGTGAATACTTCTGTTCAGCGATTTGTCTTTCATTCTTTAGTCGTCTCTATCTATCATTGTTATCATTTTCTTTACCATCATTAATTTTCCTAAGAATTTTGAGTTTTTATTTTCATCTTGTTTGATGCTCGGTCTGTTTGTCTTCGTTTTGTTAATTTGTTTATTTTCTTGTGAAGTGGTGCGCTATAATTTTTTTTTTTTTTCTTAAATCTTAAATTGTTTTCACCACGACGCTACTCTTCATTTTGAGTAACTTTATCATGCTTCATCATCATTATTTCGCAAGCATGATTTCATTCATAATCTCCTGTCACAATTTTTTTTTTTTTTATTCTTAACGATGGAAAAATATTTGTTTTGCTTTATCTTATCACTTTTATCAATATATTTCGCTAGTATTCCTTTCCTTATCTGTTTCATCATTTCTTTATCAGCAGAATTCGTGTCCTTCATTTTCCTTTATCAATTTTTTTGTAAATCAAAATCACTTCTTTATTTCTTTCTTTATCCACTTTATCAAGGTGTGTTCAACTTTTTTGTTTGTGCGTTTCTTTTTTTATCTATTTTATCACTCTTTGGTCTGTCAACTTCCTGTGTGTGTGTGTATGTGTGTGTGTGTGTGTGTGTGTGTGTGTGTGTGTGTGTGTGTGTGTGTGTGTGTGTGTGTGTGTGTGTGTTTATTTACTTCATCATTCTTTGGACCACTTCCCTGTTTGTGCGTTTCTTTCTTTACTTTATCGCTTTTGGTTCCACTTATTTTGTTCGAGTGTTTTTGTTTTTTATATTTTTTATCGCCTTTTTGCCCAACGATCTGTTTATTTCTTCCTTCATCATTTTTATTCTGGTCCATGTATTAATTTACTTTGTGCCTTTCTTTATTTTATCCTTTCTGAGTTCAGTTACTTTGGTGTGTTTCTTTGCTTATTCTATCTCTTCCTTATCCATCTATTTCATTAGTGTTTACCTCCCCATCTATACACAACGAAGCAAGAATAAGCAAGAAATAAAAAGGACTAAATAAAATAAACGAACCTCACCTATAAAAAAGAAAAAAAGAAAAAAGGATACAGGAAAGGTTTAAAAAAATGACAAGCGAACAAAAAGACAAACAAAACCCCCCCAAAAAAAAGACAAACACTACACCATCACTTAAAAACAAAAGCTAAGAAAAAGACAGAAGGGTAAAAAAAAAAACAAAAAAAAAAAACATTAGATAAACAAACAAGCAAAAATATACACCAACACTACAGCGTCACCTCAACCCAAACACTAGAGATTTTTTTGCCACACAAACAAACACAGAGAGCGAGAGAGAGAGAGAGAGAGAGAGAGAGAGAGAGAGAGAGAGAGAGAGAGAGAGAGAGAGAGAGAGAGAGAGAGAGAGAGAGAGAGAGAGAGAGAGAGAGAGAGAGAGAGAGAGAGAGAGAGAGAGAGAGAGAGAGAGAGAGAGAGAGAGAGAGAGAGAGAAGTGGAAGAAATAAATATTAAAGGAAAACACAAACAAGAGGGAGGGATTGAAAGACAAAGAAGAGGAAGGAAGGAAAGAAGGAAGGAAGGAAAGAATGAAGCAAGGGAGGAAGGAACGACGAGAGGAAGAGAAGAGAAAACAGAAAGTAATAAAAAGACGATGGAGGAAAGAGAGAGAAGAGGGTGATATCTAGGAAGGAAGGTGAGTGAAAGAAAGAGGAAAGGAAAAAAATAGAAGAAGAAAAGAAAGGAGGAAGGGACGACTTGAAGAAAGCAAAGTCAGCTGAGGCAAATAGAGAGAGAGAGAGGAGAGAGAGAGAGAGAGAGAGAGAGAGAGGAGAGAGAGAGAGAGAGAGAGAGAGAGAGAGAGAGAGAGAGAGAGAGAGGAGAGAGAGAGAGAGAGAGAGAGAGAGAGAGAGAGAGAGAAACGTACACAAAAAGTCAGAATGGGGAGGGGAAAGATATGAAGAAAGGAACAGACAAACACACAAACCGGCAGACAGTTGAACAAATATATATACAAACATACACACACATACAGAAAGACAGACAAAAGAGTTGAGAGAAGAAGGCAGAAGGATAAAGAAAGATAGACAAGAAGAGAAAGACGAAGAAACGGATAGACAAACAAAGACAGATCAAAACAGAGAGAAACGGGTACACGAGAAACACAAAAACAAAAGACGGAGAGACTGAAACACAAAGAGGCGAACAGACAAAATACACACTGAAATACAAAAGCACAGATGGCGAGAGGCTGGAAAATGAGACAAGGACATGAGACAGACAGGGGCAGGAGGAGGAAGAACATGCCAAGGCTCCAGACACGACATCTGCCACACTGCGAGCAAGGCGTGTTCAGTAAGCAAGTAAACAAGTATATGACCGAGCAAGAAAGCAAGCAAGCTGGGAAGAAAGGTAGGCAAAATAAACACGCACACACGCACGCACACACACCGCTACTCACACCCAGCAGTTGACACAAGCAGAAAGCAACGAGGAGGAGGAGGAGGAAGAAGAGTAAGTGAGCAGAAGGCCAAACCAGGAGGCCGGCTGTCCAGTGTTCTATGGATTTACCATCACTCGCGTCACACCAATTTACCAGGCCCGTTTCGCCCCTAATTAATGTTCCCTAATTACTCCTTCCCCTCGGTTTACTACTCCTATTACTGCTATAATTCCTTCTTTTATTCCCGGCATCATCAGAACGATACAAAGCAAGGGGAACAACCACATACAAAACGTTCTAAAGTCGACTTCTGTTGGCTTCCCCCTTGAGACGAGGATCATGAAAGCTTGTGTGTGTGTGTGTGTGTGTGTGTGTGTGTGTGTGTGTGTGTGTGTGTGTGTGTGTGTGTGTGTGTCTGCGTGTATGTCTGTATGTGGGGGTGGGTGGGGGGGAGGGGGGCTGTGGATGCGTGTTGGAACAGCTTTATACCTGATGGACGCGACAGGTGAGCGAGTACCAGGCCTAAGTTGCGAGGTAATAGAGTTGAAGCAGGTGTCAGCTGGTGCTGTGGCGAGTGGGGTGGTGAGGCCGCTGTGTTGCTGCTACCATTGCACTCCAGGAAAATAAGTCACAAGTGGAAGTAATAGTAGTAGTAGTAGTAGTAGTAGTAGTAGTAGTAGTAGTAGTAGTAGTAGTAGTAGTAGTAGTAGTAGTAGTAGTCATTGTGCTCTATATCTCAATACCCTTATCAAAACCAACATCATACATCGCATTACAGAAAAATAAATAACTATGAATAGCAACATAAAGAAAAACTATTAAAAATACATGACGGTAGAGAATTTACATCAAATATAAACTTCAACAACATACATAAAAGATACATAAAACCACGCCTTATGACTCACGAACTGTACAATATAACACGTTACAAACTAAAGGACAAATACAACCATACCAGTAGTAGTAGTAGTAGTAGTAGTAGTAGTAGTAAAGTAAAATCCTACAACATTTTGGGCAAGGCTGAACTACGGGAGGGATGGAGGTAAGTGGATGGAGCGAAAGAAAGAAAAAGGAAAAAAATACACGGGTGAAAAATATTAAAATGAAACATGGAAACAGCAAGGGGGGGGGAAAAGGTTCGTGGGGGAGGGAGAGGAAGGAAGGAAGCTCGTATGATGTAATGGATCCACGGGACAAAGTAGAGAGGAAGTTGATATATGTACTAGGTTAGAAAGGGTGTGTGTGTGTGTGTGTGTGTGTGTGTGTGTGTGTGTGTGTGTGTGTGTGTGTGTGTGAGAGAAGACCGAACATATAGCTACCAAGATAAAACACGAGCAAAACAGAAATAAAAAAAATAAATAAAAAAAAACACACACACACACACACAAACACACATACACATATTCAACACAATTTCTTACCCTTTTAACCTCCAAGTCACACCTTACTCCTAAACCATCGAAGTCCCCATCCTGTCTCACCTTGCCTCGCACCCTATCGCCCGTGCGCCCCTCTATCACCTCGCAGCTCCTCTCCCCGAACACACACACGCTACTGTACTTCGGAGCGACCTGGTGTTGGGTAGAGCAAATGTTTGTGCAGGAGGAGAGCAAATTTCAGGGTGATGCTGAAGGAGAAGCAGAGGACGTAGGATAAATAGTGATGCTGTGAGGGGCAAGGGGACTCTGCTGGCGTCTGGCTTGAGAAATGTCTAATACAGGTACCAGGTAAGCCTTAACGCTAGGAGGAGGAAGGTGTGCTGGGATCAGGAGGGAGAGGAGGACTGGTGGAGCAGTGCTGGGTTTTGCATAGGAATTGTGGAGGGTGGTGAGGGTGGTGGAGGTGGGTGGCTTAAGCTTTTGGAGAGTGTGGGTTGTGTATGGGATTTTAAGTGCCAGTGGTGGTGGTGGAAGGGGTGAGCCAAAGGGGTGAAGGTGACTGTGGTAGGGTGATGGAGGTACGAGTATACGAGTGATGGAGAATACGGGTGATGGATGTGGAAGAGAGAGGGAGAGAGAGAAAAATATACATACAAATACAGAAATAAAATACTGAACTGAAATGAATAAATCAGTAATGGGTTATAGATGGTCTGAGTGGTAATTGTGGCAGAAGTACAGTGGTAGTAAAGGTGTCAAGGTGAATCTGAACAGTAGGAAGGATGAATGTGCAGGTGAGTACAGGTGAAAGGATAAAAAAACTGTGTCGAGGTGGGCAAGGGAAGACAGAGGGTTTTCTTGGGAGTTTAATATTGATGGTAGTGAAAGTAAAGCAGTGATCGTGAGAGAATTAATGTGAACTTGTATGATAGAGACGAAAATAATGGTGAGTGTAGGAAAAAAGAAAGTAAGATTTTTTTTTTCAGAGGATGTAGTAAAGGGAAGCAGCCGAGGTGAGAGAAAAGTAAAATGATAAAGGTGAATTAGAAAGAGGAAGTAATCAAGATGAAAATAAAGTAGAGTGATGAGGATGCATTAAAGGGGAGTAGTCTTGGTGGGAGGAAAGAGAAGAGTGAATCGATATGATAACTGACAAAAAGCGAGAGAAGTAAAGAAAGAGAAAAGGCAGGATGAGTGCTGTACGAGCAGTGATGGGGAGCTGTAGTGTTGACGAGAGTGAAGAGGAGGCTGGGAGCGTGAAGGGGAATTTGTGGGGTGAAGGTAAGAAAGAACGATTAGAATTGATAAGAGAGAAAAAAAAAAAAAAAAAGAGTTTTCTGAGATTACATTGAGGAGAAATCTTTTTTTTTTCTTCTTTTTTTTTTAGGGGATGGAGGGGGGCGAAAGTAAATTGGTTGTTGTGAGAGGGTAAAGATAAACTTGTTAGGCGTGACTGACGAAGGTGAAAGTATAGCTAAAGGAAAAATTTCTAGTAGAGTTTTCGAAGTACAAAGTTGAGGGAGAGGTGGCACTGAAAGTAAAGGAGGCAAAACTAAACCTGCTTGGTAGTGGGTAACAAAAAGAAAATGTAGGGAACAGGACAAGATTAGGGGGAGCTTTCGTGATCACGGCGGCGGTGGTGGTGGTGGTGGTGATGGTTAAATGATGTGGGGATTAACTAAAAAGTGTCAGAAAAGGAGAGACACTGAGGAGTGGAGGCTTAAACGGAAGGTAAGTGGAGTGGTAAGGGTAAACTTGTGTGGCAGGGCTGACGAAAAGGGTCAGTAAAGGTCAGTAAAGATAAGGGGAAAAAATACAAGGTGGGTTTTCTTGAGGTATTGGTAGTGGTGGTGGTGGAAGTAAAAGTGTGATTGTAAGGGGAGACGGTAAATCTGTGTGTTGGTAGGGTGACGGAAAGGGTGAGCACTGAGCACGCATAAAAGAAGAAGGGGCGGGTCTTTTAAGTACAATACGAGGGGAAGTATTAGTGGTGGTGGAGTAAATAAGGGGATGAAGAGAAAGTTTGCCTTGAGGTAATGAAAATTTCTGAAGAGGTAAAGCAGAACAAATGAGAAGAGGTAAAGCAGAACAAATAAAGTAAAGAAAGACATTTCGTGGGTGGTTTCTGGGAAGACAGAGAGGGGATATGATAGAAGTAAAGGAAAAAATCATAATTATGAAAGGTTGGGGAGAACTTGTACAGCGGGGGTGATGAAAGTGGTGGTCAGTGCTGGTAAAGGAGAACAAAAAGTAAGGGGAATTTTCTAAATACAAAGTGAGGGGAGAGTATCGCCAGCAGGTCACACAAACTCGAGGTGGGGTCTGGCCTGGAGTCTGCTAGGAGCGAAAGGGGTGAGACGGGTGGTGAGAGGGGTGGTGAGAGGGATAAGAGGGGTGAGGACAGTGCCAGTGGGTACATAGAGGGAAAACTCAAGAGCGGGTGTTGAGGGAAAATTTGTGTGAGGAAAAACTCCTGGAGGTGAGGGAGGTAGGAAGAAAAAAAAAGTAAGACTGGATACCACGCCGAACTTTTTGATGGGGGAGAAAGAAAACGGAGTACGAGGAGGCGGAGGGGAAAACGGAGTAGGGTGTTCTGAGGAAATTTGTGGTGAGGGGGAGAAGAAAGTGTGTGAGGGAGAGGTAAAGGAAGCTAATTGGAGGGAGAGTGTAGCAAGTAAACCTGTGTAAGTGTAAAGGAAAACTGGGAAATCTGGCTGGAGATGGAACACTGGAGGAAAGCTTCAGGGTTTGCTGGTGAAATACTTAGGGTGGAAAATTAAGTCCTGGAGGGAAACAGCGAAATGTACAGGAAAACTGGATGGACACGAAGCTGTACATGGAAAAAGGGGGAATGAAAACATGAACGTACTAAGATGAAAGAAATTAGAGAAATTCTGAAATAATAAAGGAAAGAAATACTGGAGGGAAAAATGGAAAGATGAGGGGAAAAATTGAACCCTTGGGGAGAAACAAGGAGATGGTGAGGGAAATTTTCGTATATGGGAAGAGTCTGAAAGTGATGGAGGGAAACGAGTGTCGAAATTAAATTGGGGAGGCTAGGCGGAGCAAACTTTGGGAAGAAGGGAAGGAAAGGAAGAGACGTAATAGAATGAAGGAGAGGAACACACAAAAAGGGGATAAAACACGAAAAAGGAAGCAACAAAAACAAAGAGTAAAAATGGGACGACAGAAGAGAAAGAAAAAAAAGAAATATAATAAGCAAAACAATAAAAGGAAGAAACGTACGATGATGAATGAAAGAGAAGAATGCAGGAATAACAAAAGGAGATGAGGTATGAAAAGAAAAACAAGAAATTAATAAATAATACGAGAAGAGAAGGAAGTAAAAATGTTATATAAAGTAGAAAATACAAGTACATAGAAAAAAATAAAAAAAGAGAAAAAGCAAGAGGAAGAGAAGTAGTAGAAAGAAGGAAAAGAATAAAGTAAAAAAAAAAAGGAGACAAAGAACAGAAGGGGAAATAAAAAAAAGTATAGTGAAAGATGACAAGAGACGGAGGAAGAAAAAAATAAACCTATAAAAAACGACAAAATGAATAAAAAAGGAATAAAGTTCAAGAAGAAAAAAAGAAAATACGCTACAAAAAACAACACAAACAGAAATACAAAACACACAACAGACCAAAACGTATTTCCTCAGTAAATAAAGAGGGAAAAAAATAAACACAAGCCCTTACAACCCAAGCGATGTAGGAAAAAATAAAGATAAACAGAAAAAAAAAAGATTAAGTGGACGCGTGTGGCTAAGGAGAGTGGAATTAGGAGAGTTCAGATGAAGTGAAGTGGAGGAGGGGAGTTGGTGGTTAAGGTACTGGAGTGAGGCGAGGTGGAGGAGAGGAGGAAGTGGAGTGAGATGAGGTGGATGAGAGGAGGTGGTGGAGAGGTGTGAGGTGGAGGTGAATGAGGTGGAGTATGAGGTGGTGGAGAGGGGTGAGGTGGAAGAGAACAAGAGGTGGAATTATAGAGTGGAAGTACTAAAGTGAGTTGAGGTGGAGTAGAGAGGGTGGTGGAGTGAGGTGAGGTGGAGGAGAGATATTGGAAGGAAGTGAGGTGGAGGAGAGAAGGTGGTGGAGAGGGGTGAGGTGGAGGAAAGGTGGCGGTGAGATGAGAGGATGTGGAGTGAGATGAGATGGATAAGAGGAGGAGATGGGGAGGGAGAGTGGAAGTAATGAAGTGAGATGGATGAGGTGGAGCAAAGACAGTGATGGAAAGAAGTAAGGTGGATGATACGAGAGTGAGAGTGAGAGAGTGGAGAACAAGGTGATGACAATGGGAAAGAGGGGAGGGCGGTGGAAGGAAGACAGCATGCCACATTGCTACATTATAACCACACCATTCAAATTACCCACTTGAGCTCAGGTAGAGGAAAATTGGAATGGGAACCCAAACATTCCTCCTGAGTGGCTGAAAAATTCTACCCAGATGAGTAACGAAGACAGGTGTGTTTACGTGAATGGGTTCATATTACCTGTAGCTTATTATATACCTTTCTTGCCGTACTTTGCGTTGAGTTTCACCTGTGCGAGTGTAAGTCTGTCA
>NC_087187.1:6977500-6980000 GCF_035594125.1 Scylla paramamosain
GTGTGTGTGTGTGTGTGTGTGTGTGTGTGTGTCTCCCTTCTGCAATCCCTCTCACGTCGTAAAACCGAGACATATTAATAAAGAAGAAACAATATCATATAAAAGGGAGACGGAACTATAGTACAAATAAAAAAGGTAAACGAATAAAAGAATAAAAGATCTATAAGTGAAAGGCAAGAGGAGTAAAGAAAAAATGGAAAAAAAGTAAAAAAAAGAGCAGTGAACGGAGGCGAGAGAGACAAAGGGTAGGGGAGGAAATAATTGGATGGACAGGGGGAAAAGGGGATAAAAGAGGTGGACAAAACATAAAATATAAGTCCTGACCAACGTTTGATGGAGGAATGGGAAGGAAGGATTAAGAGGAGAGAAGGAAAGACTGGCGAGAAGGAAAATGAGAACAAGACTAAAGAGGAGTAAATGGAAAGAGAGAGATGACATGACAACAAACACAGAAGAGAAAAAAATGAAATAAAGGTTAAGGAGAAAGGGGGGAAGTAGAGAACACTGGGGATTAATTGTAACGAAAGTAAAAAAAAAAGGAAAAGGAAATCATGGCATGGAAAAACAATACAAAAACAAAGAAGAGAACGAGGTGAAAGGCTGTAACAAAAAAAAAGGGAGATAAAGAAAAATGAAATGACGATATGAGAAACACAGAGAAAAAAGAGAACGACGACAACAAACCGTAACGAAAAACAAGAAAAATAAAGCCAAGATAAGGGAATAAATATATTAAAGAGAAGATGACAAGGAAAACAAACATTAACAAAAAAAAAATTCGAGATAAGAGAAAAAAATATATATATACAGAAAAAGGAAGAGACCAAGGAAAACAAACTGTAATGAAAATATAACAAAAATAAAATGACGATAAGAGTAAAAGATCTGGAAAAATAAAATAAAAGAAAAGAGCGAGGAAAACAAACCATAACGAAAGTAAAACAAAAATAAAATGCCGATTTGAGTAAAAGATTTAGAAAGATAAAAGAAAGAAAGAAAAAAGAAGAGAAAGAGGAAAACAAACTGTAACGAAAGTAAAAGAGAAAATCCCTTTGGCCCAGAACCACGAAAAAACAAAAATTAAAACTTGGCAGGCAGTTTAGTGAGCAAGTATTAAGTTACCTGAAGGTTTACCGCTCACCTGAGGCAAAAAAGACAGGTGAGGCGAACCTGCCTGACCCTCCCGTGGGAAAAAGGCAATAAATCGAAAGCCACACGTTATTGTTTTAATTAGACCACCTGGACTCTTAATAATGACAAGGAGAATAAGAGTAACTTAGTGCCTTCACCTGGGCCGGCCTAACGAGGTGATTAATCAGGCCCCTGACTCACCTGGCGCCTCCTGGAGAGATAATTAAGACTGTTATCGTGACGGGGTGCAGGCGAGGCGGCTGGTGTGGGACTAGACACCCGGGAGGATGCGTCTGGCGGGCTATTTAAGGACAAACTCTGAGCCTTGCCAGTTTGTCTCAACTATTTCTTGAAGCGGACGCTGTAATACGAGTGGTTGGGCTAGTTATAAATACCACTTGGGCTATTTGTAGAGTAGGACACTAACATATCCACATGGTTGGGCTAGTTATAAACACCGGTTGGGCTATTGCTGGAGGCCGGCGCTGTAATATATCCGAGTGATTGGGCTAGTTATATACACCGGTTGGGCTATTCCTTGAGTAGGACGCTGTAATATATCGGAGTGGTTGGGCTAGTTATAAACATCGGGTAAGCTATCTTAAGAAGACGGCTTTTCGGAGTTTAGTGTTAGTATTTACGAGTAGTTGGGCTATTTATACAGTCCAGTTCGGGTGCGGAAGGGGCTGAGGCTATTTCCAAATGGATGAGCTATGTAGTTTTATTTTCCAACTGCACTATTATAATGACTTACACTGTGATATTTACAAGTCATCAGGCTAGTTATCTTCACCACAATGGCTACTACAGGAGGCTTAACCTCAGATACCCACGAGAGGTTGGGCTAGTTTCATTCACCACTTTTGGGCTACTTTTCTCTTGAGCGTTGGGCTGAATTTTAACTATACCGTCGTTACTTTTATGTGCCTTGTTGTGGCTATTTTTAAAAACCATAACTGGCTTGTTTTAGGAGCTCAGACTAACATTTGCGAGTATGCCCAAAACATGCACCAGGTATTGTTCCTACCTTCTGCATCACAATCGTATTACTTTTCCAGGCATCCAGGATAGTGTTGGTCAGTTGTTGGATGACTGACCACAACTGCATTGTATTTTCCTCAGGCTTAAATCCGCTGACCTGCCAACAATCAATCATCTTGTTATTTGATTTCCCTCACTGTTAAATCTCTCACTGCAAGACAGTTTCCAGTAATAGCCTACAAGCTTTTAAACGCTTATTTCTTATACTAGTTCTCTCTCTCTCTCTCTCTCTCTCTCTCTCTCTCTCTCTCTCTCTCTCTCTCTCTCTCTCTCTCTCTCTCTCTTAGGTTGTTGAGATGGAGTAAAAACACAGAATGGCAGAAATGAC
>NC_087187.1:6982500-6995000 GCF_035594125.1 Scylla paramamosain
AGTCATCTGATGAAATCGTATATATGAAATATGGCTCTATAAACCTCTCTTTAGAGCGAGAGAGAGAGAGAGAGAGAGAGAGAGAGAGAGAGAGAGAGAGAGAGAGAGAGAGAGAGAGAGAGAGAGAGAGAGAGAGAGAGAGAGAGAGAGAGAGAGAGAGAGAGAGAGAGAGGTTAGACAGACAAGAGAGATAGAGTAAAACACATATGACGAAAACACTTACGAAATAAAGTTCCACACAATATTTAACTGCAACACGAAGGCAACTTTAAAAATGTCATGGAATCCAATACCTGCGCGATATACGAATGAGGAAAGGGCGCCAATAAAAACACAGCGACAAGGTAACAAATGAACTGCAGATGCAACGCTCAAATAAAGAAAGGATTCAAATTTAATCACGGAAAATACAAAATAGGTGCGCAAGGAGAGATGGCGTCAGATTTTGTTCCCTGCCTTCAGAAGCAGAGAAGAGAGACAGGAGGAGGAGGAAGAGGAGGAAGAGGACGAGGAGGAAGAAGAACAAGAACAAGAAGAACAAGAAGATAAAAAGAAAGAAGAGGATTTTGTATCAAATGAAGAAAGAGGATGAAGCAAAGGAGAGTGAGATCGAAAGGAAAGGAAGGGAGGAAGGGAAGCGGGGAGGGAGGAGAAAATGCAGGGCAGGAAGGGAGACAGGGAGGGATGAAGGAAGGAAGGGGGAGGTTCTTGTATTCAAAGGTAATGTAGTGTGTTAAGGAAAAATTATTGGTTTTACTTCTTCTTTCCTCTCCTCTTATTCCTTTTCTACTCCTTTCTCTACTTCCACACGTACCTCCATCTTCTGCCTCATCATTATCATCATTTTTCTCCTTCTTCCTCTTCTTTCTCCTTTTTCTCCGACTATTTGCTTCTTTTTCCTCACCGCTGGTTTCTTCCTTTCACCGCATCCGCCACCAAAACCCTCCTTATCCTTCTCCTCCACCTCCTCATTCTCTTTCTTCTCTTTGTACTGCACACTCCTTGCCTCCCCCTTCCCTCTCCTCCTCCTCCTCCTCCTCCTCTTCCTCCACCACTCCTTCCCTCTCCTACTCCTCTTCTTTGTACTAGACATATTCTCTTGTATTCCTCATCTTCCTCTTCTTCCACCTCCTTCTGCACTTCCTCCTCCTCCTCCTCCTCCTCCTCCTCCTCCTCCTCCTCCTCCTCCTCCTCCTCCTCTTTCTCCGCGCAAACGTTTGTATCACGGTTGATTTTATCCTACAAACAAGCAACTCATGTTTCTCTCTCTCTCTCTCTCTCTCTCTCTCTCTCTCTCTCTCTCTCTCTCTCTCTCTCTCTCTCTCTCTCTCTCTCTCTCTCTCTCTCTCTCTCTCTGAGTGTGCGTGTGTTCCATATCTCTTCTCTCCCTTTCCCAGTGTCTCTTCTTCGCTTTATCTCTATCTCTTGCAAATCCAGGAGGAGGAAGGAAAGGCAAGGAAAGGTAAGAGGAAGGAATACGAGAGAAGAGGTTGTGAAAAGGTAGAGGAAAGGAAAGGAAAGGAAAGAGAAGAGAAGAAGAGAATGAAAGTGGTGAAAAGAGAAGATAAAAATACGAAAGGAACGGAAAGAGAAAGAAAAACAATAAGTATAACACATGTAAAGGAGAATAGGAAAGAAGAAAGAAGAGAATAGAGATGGAAAAGGAAGAGAAAGAACAAAACTGATGGAAAAGGCGATTGATAGAAAGAGAAGAGGAGAACTAGGAAAAAAAAGAAGGGGAGGAGAAAGGCAGAACAATGATGATAGGGGAAAGGAAAGCGGCGGAGAGGGGAGAATAGAGAAGAAGGAAAGAAAGGGGAGAAACAATACAGGTGAGGAAGGAGAAAGGTGGGAAGGGAGGGAAGGTAGAACGGGTGAGGGAGAGAAAAATGAGGAGAGGAAAGGTACAAGATTTTTTTTTCCAGGGTGCAAAATGCTTCATACCTCTCTCTCTCTCTCCCTCCTCTTACTCCCTTCCTTCTCCCTCCCCTCACTCCTCCCCTCATTCCACGGGCGCTTCCACGAGGTAATATTAACCCTCGGAAATTATGAGGAGAAGAACGCTACACTCCCCATCTTCCTCCTCTTCTCTCCCTCTTCTTCCTTCTCCTCTTCTCTCCCTCTTCTTCCTTCTTCTCTTTCTACTCCTCTTCAACCCTGCCTCATGGTCTCCTTTTTTTACTTTCTCCTCACCTTCTTGTTCTTGTTCTTGTTCTTCCTCCTTTTATTCTTCTTCCTTCTCTTCATAATCACCCTCATAGTCAAGTCTGTGCCTTTTTCTTCTGCTTCCTCCTCCTCCTCCTCCTCCTCTTCCTAATCCTTAATACACTGTCTGCCTGCCTCCCTCTCTCTCTCTCTCTCTCTCTCTCTCTCTCT
Organism: Scylla paramamosain; assembly: GCF_035594125.1. Lineage (NCBI taxonomy): Eukaryota > Metazoa > Arthropoda > Malacostraca > Decapoda > Portunidae > Scylla > Scylla paramamosain. The sequence continues at coordinate 6,984,877 of NC_087187.1, forward strand.
CTCTCTCTCTCTCTCTCTCTCTCTCTCTCTCTCTCTCTCTCTCTCTCTCATCCTACACACGTACTCCTCCTCTTCCTCTTCAACACAGTGGGTGCCTGTCTTCTTTTTTTTTTTTTTTTGTTCTTCCTCCTCCATGTGTTCTTGTTCTCTTTATTCTCTTCTTCCTTGTTTCCTCTGATTACTTGTACACATCTCTTTCTCCTTCCCTCCTCTCTTGCTTCTCCGCCGCAAGAGCAAATAAGTGCCCACACACACACACACACACACACACACACACACACACACACACACACAGTTAATCCCAGCTCTTGCCATCATCACCACCACCAGAATATACAACTGAAAAACAACAACAACAACAACAACAACAACAACAACCACACAACAACAAACACCACTTCACAACCACAACTACCACATAGCAAGGAAAGACACTACAGTACCAGCCACTACAACACAACCACAATGCAACCACCATTAACCAACATTTGAGCTTAATTATAAGGGTGTTAGTATCAATCCCCACCACCACCACTACCACCACCACGAGCACCACTACCACCATTATCTCCGGGTCATTACCACCACCACTCCTTTCACCACCACTACCACCACCACTACTACCATTACCGTCCCGCAAAATGGCCCACGCGCCGGAGACTAAGTAATTAAAGGACCAACTGCAGGATAACACGGATGTCCACCACCTGTGTCCCTCCGCTGCCTTAATCTGAAGGAGGCGCTGACGAGGGTGTTAAGTCTGTCAGTCTCTTTCTCTCTCTCTTTTCCTTTTTTTCTGTCTCTTTTTTCCCTCTTAGATTATGTTTATGTCTCTCCTTTATTTTTTTCTGTCTGTTTGTGTGTATGTTTGTCTCTTTTCCTTCTTTCTCTGTGTGTGTCTGATTTCTCTCTCTCTCTCTCTCTCTCTCTCTCTCTCTCTCTCTCTCTCTCTCTCTCTCTCTCTCTCTCTCTTTAATATGTTTACCAACTCATCAACGTACAAACATTCAGGAATCCATCACGTACCTGAAAGTGAAAAGAAAAGACGTGTTATTTGGCTCTACTCAATGACACACACACACACGCACACACACACAGGCAGACAGGCAGCACTCGACACCCTGCACCTCACAACCCTGCGCACCCGCCACGCTGATCGCAAGCAATTCACAAAAAAGAATCTCTACCATCCTGACACCAGTTCCTCCTCCCACTGGCACCACCTCTACCCCGACATTCAGGGCAGCATTCAGAAACGTTTTGCTCTCTCACTCCTTTTGTGGAAGGTCAAAGGGACGATTAGCCGTGTTCTCAAAAGCATTTAGCATTTCTCCTGTTAACAATGTAGAAATCTTGTTATTCTGTCACTTGAAACACACACACACACACACACACACACAGAGAAAAAATCAATAAATAAGTAAATAAATAAATAAATAAATAAATAAACAAAAAGAAAACATACATCTTATTATATTGAACATCCTAGGGACTTCAACTAGAACCGTGTTGCGGCGCCATAACACAGATCAATCAATCAACTAGAACCTTTGAATGTAGTGGAGGTGCGGCGCAAAAGTGTTTCAAATTATCATTATTATTACCATCATCATCATCATCATCTCTCTCTCTCTCTCTCTCTCTCTCTCTCTCTCTCTCTCTCTCTCTCTCTCTCTCTCTCTTCCTTTGTTCTATTGTACTCTGCATTCATCCTTTCCTCATTTCCTCTCCTTCCTTCGTTCCTCCTCCTACACCTCTCCCAACCACTCTTCCTCTCCGCCCTCTTCCTCCTCCTCCTCCTCCTCCTCCTCCTCCATGCAAGTTTTCCACGTTGCATATTCTTTCTCTTGCTAGACACGGCTGGAGGAAACGGTGGGTGGGGAGGAGAGTTTGTCTTTACTATCTTACTTAATTTTGATTAGATAGTCTATTAAAAAATCTTGAGGACCAACAGGTGTGCAGCTTATTGGTACCCCCACTCTCTCTCTCTCTCTCTCTCTCTCTCTCTCTCTCTCTCTCTCTCTCTCTCTCTCTCTCTCTCTCTCTCTCTCTCTCTCTCTCTCTCTCTCTCTCTCTGTCGTCTTTTTCATTTAAATTTCCAATCTTGTCTTTTTTTTGTTTTTACATATCTTACTTCCTCTTCTCTCTCTCTCTCTCTCTCTCTCTCTCTCTCTCTCTCTCTCTCTCTCTCTCTCTCTCTCTCTCTCTCTCTCTCTCTCTCTCTCTCTCCTTCGTCCTCTGTTATCCTTCTCAGTCTCCCTCTTCCTCGTTCGCTTCCTCTTCTATTCTCTTGTATATCTGTTCCCTTCTCTCCATTTCGTTCCTTCTCATATCCCTCCCTTTCCTCCTTCCCTTATTCCTCCTCTCCTCTGTTTCTGTATATATTTATCTCCTCCATATCTCTTCCTCCTCCATCTACTTCTTCCGTATTCTGTCAACTCTCTCTTCTCTCTCTCTCTCTCTCTCTCTCTCTCTCTCTCTCTCTCTCTCTCTCTCTCTCTCTCTCTCTCTCTCTCTCTCTCTCTCTGTGCTTCTTACTAATTTATGGTCAGTTTCCTCTCTTCCTTGAATTCTATTTCATCTCTTCCATTATTTTTTTTCTCTCTTTTTCATTTCCCCACTTTCCATGTCTCCAATTACCTCTCTCTCTCTCTCTCTCTCTCTCTCTCTCTCTCTCTCTCTCTCTCTCTCTCTCTCTCTCTCTCTCTCTCTCTCTCTCTCTCTCCTTCCCTCCCTCTGTGACATAAATCCCTTTCAAACTCTCATACACATTCTCTCTCTCTCTCTCTCTCTCTCTCTCTCTCTCTCTCTCTCTCTCTCTCTCTCTCTCTCTCTCTCTCTCTCTCTCTCTTCTTGACACACCTACCGAACAAGGTTGAAGGTGAAGAGAGAGAGAGAGAGAGAGAGAGAGAGAGAGAGAGAGAGAGAGAGAGAGAGAGAGAGAGAGAGAGAGAGAGAGAGAGAGAGAGAGAGAGAAAGGGGCACATGTGTTTGCATTGCGAATGTGTGTCAGTTTTAGTGAGCGTTTCTCCCCCTTACCTTACTGCCTTACTCAGCGCACGCACACACACACACACACACACACACACACACACACACACACACACACACACACACACACACACACACACAGAACCATTCAGTATTCATTGTTTCTAGCTTTTAATGTAGAGCACAGACATGAATTCACACACAACACGTTCATAAATGGCCGTCTGTACACAACACACACACTTTCACACACACTCACACACACACACACACACACACACACACACACACACACGAGGTTCACCAAGAGCATTGTTATTCGAAAATACACATGGATGAGCAAGAAAAAGCAAAACAACAGGAACAATAGCAGAAGAAATAACAACAAGAACAATGGCAAGAAAAATAACAACAATGACAACAACAACAACAACAACAACAACAACAACAACAACAACATCCGGAAGAACAAAGTCACCACATCCGATAAAAAGAAAAGAAAAAGAAAAGAAAAGAAAATATATATATAAACAAACACACAGGTAAACAAGTGCAACAAGCCAGCGCAAGCAAACACATCACACACCTGTAATTAAAACCACACATGAGCTGGCAAACCCTTTCACACACTTGACGCGTGTATTTTGCCGGAGAGAGGAGGGATGGAGGGAGGAATGGAAGAAAGGGGAGCAGAGAGAAAAGTGAAGGGGACAGCGGAGGGGAAAGAAGGAAAGAAGGGAGAGGGAGAGGGGAAGGTGCGGGTTACATGGGCAGCCGAGCGGTTTCCTTTAAGGGAAGGATGGTGAGGGCATACGAAGGGAGAGGTAATCCACTTTATCGTCCAGTTAAAGGAACGGTGGGGCTTTAATTGCCAGGTAGACACACATAATGAAAGGTGCTACTTGAGTTACTGCTCCCTATTACCACACCAACCATCTCTATATACCTGACCGGAACCTTACCTGTTCCTTGCATCCTCCCACGTTGCCACCTTAGACAATTGCTCTCCGCCCACCTCATCACCTAATGTCCAAATAGATTCATCGGGTTCCTCAGCACCTCCATGTAAGACACAGTAATCAAGCTACACCTCATATATTCGTTACCTGGCTACTGATTTTGGGTATTTACCTGCTAATCAACCAATCTCATCTATGTTCACTTGTGTTTAAATCTACATAGCTTTCAGTGACTCCGTTGATCATGTAATCGAGCAGAGTCATCAGTCCACCTCTGTGCTCTGTCCACCTCATTCTGAAGGATATAACAGCTAATTAACTAATCTCTCTTATGTCCACTTGTGTTGATGTGAATTGATGTGGTTCCGCAATAGTTCTACGTGATCTCGCACTAGGATAAATCTCTCAGATACAACTGTCCTTAGCTCTTTTCCGCCTGATTTTCAAAGATCCACTTGGTTAAATTAATTAAGTCTCTATTTAGTCCTCTTATAAAGATGTGGAGTGATGAGACTTCAGCAAGTTCGCATGGTTTAGCAATAGTATCATTCCGCCACTTAGATGCCGGCCTTGCTTACTCGGGTTTGAAAAATGTTAATTAAATGTTAACGAGTCAATGCTTCCTACACACACTTCTATTCTGATGCAACTGCACGTGACCTGCTTTAACCTTTTATTCACCTGGTGCTCCAATGTCCACTCTTGTTAATTAGCCAAGCCTTCCTTTATGCACCTGCGTGCCTCGCCTTTTCTCTTAAATTATTAACGTGGACTCACCTGGCTCTTGGTTTTCCCTTGTTTATCTGCCCTCCACACATTACCTTTGTTTCCACTTAGCCTACAAATATTTACCTCTACTCATACAAACCTGACGCATCCACCAGCGTAAACACAAACATCGCCTAATTATCTACTATGAAAATCTATTTTACCTTTTTCGGGGAGCAACGGTATTTCCAGGCTTGATGTTTACTGTTTTTTTTTTTCTTTTTACCATTATTTTGTCCAGTAACCCTTGGCCAATTTCCATTTCATACATAAAATATCACATATTCACCTTTATTCACTCGCCAATCAAGCAGTACCTTAGTCCATCCAGTGCTGAATATTCACCCTCAGTCTCACACCTGTGGCAGTACTCACCCGGCACTCAGCACTCACCCTCAGCCTTCTCCCCTAACGAACAGACAGACTTGAGGTGCAGCCGCCGCGCACCTGCCACCCTTGTCCCTCAAATCGTACCCAGGCCTTAAAATGCACCTCTGCCTTGATATTCCCCTGACATTTTTCCAGCCGGGGGGAGGGAGGAATATTTTCTGAGAATATAAATAGTGGGAGGATATTTTTCTCATGTTATATTGGTTCAAAACAGCCAAGCATGAGGTGTGCTATTTCTACCCCTCTCTCCGTCTCTTATCGACTCGTATATCTGTGTTTCGTTTATTGCGATCCTCTCTATTCCTTTTTTATTCACTGTGTAGACTGTTTCCAATCTCTCTCTCTCTCTCTCTCTCTCCCTCCCATCTCGTTTCTGCTTCCACCTACCACCTCTCTCTCATTCTGAACTATATTTTCCTCTTCCACCTCATCCCTGTCCTTACTCGTTCCACCGTCTCCTCGCATTCCTCCATCCATCTTCCTTGTTTTCTCTCTCTTCTTGTAATTCTCCTTTCATTTTTGTCTGACTTTTCTCCCTTAGTCTCTCCGATTTCCTTATTTTCATCTTCTCTCTCATTCCTAGTTTTTATCTTCTAAATTTTCATCATTCATGCTTTTATTTTTCGATTTCTTCCTTCACTGGCGCCTTCGTCTCTTCATTTCTCCCTTTCTCCTACATTTGTTTTCCTATTTTCCTTATTCCTCTTCTTACTTTCCACTTTCTATAATTTCTGACTACTTCCCACTTTCGTCCCATCATCATTTCTCTTTCAGTCACCATTATCTCTTCTTTCCTGCTCATTTTTCCCCATTTTATCATCATTTCTTTATGTATTTCACGTTTTCCATTCGATTATTTTTATTATTTTCCTTTCCTTTACTTCATTCCCCCATCTTGTTTACGTACTCCCCTCACTCATTCCTGTATTTCCCACTTCCCTTTCGTTCCCTAATTTTCTAACCACTTTCCCTCTCATTCCTGTCTTTATTTTTTTTCTCCTTTTTTCCCATCATTCTGCCTCTCCCTTGCCCCTTTATCCCATCTCAAGCCCTCACCTCCTTTGCCTGGCCCATCCATATCCCCTCATCTCTAGCTTTTCAGCCTCTCAGCCCTCAGCTCCCCTCATCCCTCCCCTCGTCCTCTGATACGGTTCGACGCATCACTCTAGACTTTTTATAATTAATTCATTTCTAAGCTCGAAGTCTTGTGTGTGTTTTAAATCGGGATTGTATTCTGAAGTTGTGTGTTTGCAGATTCCTCTCTCTCTCTCTCTCTCTCTCTCTCTCTCTCTCTCTCTCTCTCTCTCTCTCTCTCTCTCTCTCTCTCTCTCTCTCTCTCTCTCTCTCTCTCTCTCTCTCTCAATTTTCCATCACTCTCCAAATAAGTGGAAAGAAAACGATCACCTCAGGCGAAGAAGAAGAAGAAGAAGAAGAAGAAGAAGAAGAAGAAGAAGAAGAAGAAGAAGAAGAAGGAGAAGGAGAAGGAGGAGGAGGAGGAGGAGGAGGAGGAGGAGGAGAAGGAGAAGAAGGAGAAGGAGAAGGAGAAGGAGGAGAAGAAAACGATGAAGTTGATAATGATGATGATGATGATGATGATGACAGGGTAGGAGATGAAGAATCTAAAAAAAAATCAACAAAAAAATAGTATCAACCACCACCACCACCACCACTACTACTAAGCACAGCCATCACCACTGCTAAAAAAAAAAAATAGTGTGGTTTCGGTCCGGGTTCGTTGTGTTCGAATACGGGTTCGGCTCCATCTCAGTACGCGGCGAGTGAGTGAGTGGAACAAGAAGTGGAAAAAAGATGGAAGAGGTACTCGATTTACGAAGCTCGGTTCTGATGCTCTTACGTATACATTTTTTTTCTCTCTCCTAATTTATGACGAAGGCAGCGTGGCAGGAGCACATTCTCAAATTAGAAATTATGATATTAAGGAACGTAAGCAGTTTATCTTTTCTCTTTTTTGACATGGAGTGAGTAAAAAATATATACGTTGGTTTATAGCGCTGAAATTCATGCGCTATCAAATAAATATTTTTCTCTTTTTCCTCCACCTTTTCTCTTTTTGGCATCACGGAGTAAGAAATAATATACGTTAGTTCAGTGTTCAAATTCTTATACCAGCACACATTGCAGCCACGCTTGGTATTATGCTTGCATTCCTGCCGCCGTGCTGTGTTGCATGACTCGAAGGTCTGCAGTTTGAATCGCTCAGGATTATTTTCAAAAGCCACAGAGATCATCAGTCGAGTTCACAGGAGTGTTTCCCTTATATGGTGCGGAAAAATAATATATCAGTAAAGAAAATATATCAGGAAACCAACAAACAATTCCCACCAAACAATCTTGAAAGGAGTCGAGATAAGGGAGCAAAATGTTTGAGAATAAAGTTTTTCGCAACACAAGCAGCAATACAAGACAGTGCTACCTGAACACTGCAGGAATAATGCGATATTTTTGTTCCGCTTCATTAGGTGCGATAGCAAAGCCTTGTTCATTATTTATCTAATGAGTGTGTCAGTTAGTGGTGCTAAAAAGAGGACGTGAAAGTAGCGTATGTACAGTGTTCACGAAATAATGTTAAGAGGAGCAATATTTACCAGTGTTTATTTGTATATTAATGTGTGTGTCTGTTAATGCATTTAATCTCGCATTTGTGTCAGTAAAACGCATGAAATTTCTGCACCCATGTTTTGCTTCATAACGGAAAACGTTGTGCGGGGGACGGGGCGAGAAGCTTCGTTTGTTCCAGCTATTTACTCTTCTATTTATTTGTGTACTTGTCTGTTTAGTCATATATTTGTTTATTTATTACTGTAGGTCTGTAGGTACAACAGTGTATTTCATAGCTGTGTGTGTGTGTGTGTGTGTGTGTGTGTGTGTGTGTGTGTCCAGTGAGTCAGCGGCTGGCAACACAACACGCGCAGCTTTAGCCCTCTGTGTTTGTTTTTCCACGTGTGTATGTATTCCTGCGCTGACTTATTAAGCCTCCTGTTTACATATACGTACATATAACTGAAAAAAAAAAACAATCAAATTATTATACTTTTTTTTTCTATACATTTTGAACCAGACTCATTAAACTATTAGCGCTCACGTTTTCTTTTCTTTTTTTTTTTTTTTTTATTTACTTATATATCTTATTTATTTTTTTAGTGTGGCTTTTGCGATTTCTATGCACTGAGCGAGAGTCAAGAATCATTAAACTATTCATTTATTTATTTTATTTTGAATAGCACGTTTTCTTTGTGTGTGTGTGTGTGTTTTTTTTTTTTTACAAATCTCATTAAACAGTTACCTCCCGCATTTATTTTCACTTATTTTGAACTCCATTATCACTTCATTGATTTAACTATTTTATTTCTCGTTGATTTCATCTGTTTATTTATATACTCTTACCTATTCTTTGTTTTCTTCTTCTTCTTCTTTCTCTCCTTCCTCTTTTTTTTCACACACGTTTTCGCACGTTTTTTTCTGCATTCATTTATTCATCTTTGCGTTACTCTTACCTAATGTTTTCACCAACTCCCAATTCAATTTTTCAACTTTTCCTCTCGTCCTTGTTTTATCAACTATTCATTTGTTTACTATTTGCTTTCGAAATTTTTCTTTCCTTGCAACAACATGTTTCCTCACTTTTCTGCATCTCTTATTTCTGAGCGAAACGCTAAGTTCATTCATTCAACTTTTACCTTTCATGTTTATTCTGTCCATTTATTTGTTTATTCTCAGATTCTACTTGTTATTTCTTTGCACAACAACATAACACGTTTCCACTATTTTCTGTATTTCTTATTCATTCACTTTTTATACATGCTTTTTTCATACATCGCTCAGTAGGTAGAAAGGTCAATCTAGTTCTCCATCCGCTTACGTATAGATCTTCTGATTTATACATTTATATATATTCTCATCTAATTTTTGCTTTTTTTTTTTCCAGGTTATGTATTAATTTCTATACCTGTTATTTTTTTCATATATATTTGCTTGGTTATTCATTACTTTCATCTGAATTTGTATTAATTTTCCTGACTACACATCAAATTTCTTTTTATTTTTTCTTAGTTTCAATTATTTTCTGAAATAAGTATTCACTTGTTTATCATTTTTTTTGCCTCGATTTTGTTTCCTGATTTGTGCGTTAACTGTATATTTTTTTCTTATATTTTTGCTCTTATATATTAATTTGTTTATTCATTCTTTGTTTGTTATTTTTAACTTATATATTTATTTGTCTGTCCGTTACTGATGAGACTGTAAAAAAGAATAGTTTCACCTGCTATTTTTCGGGATATGTATTCGTCAATGTGTATGTCATGCACCTGTCATTCCTCTGAACTTATTTTCTTTTTAAAAGTTATGTATTTACCAATTTATCAGTTTATCGCGTCTATTTTTTTCAAGAAAGAAACAAACAAACAAAAAAAAAAAGAGAGACAGAAGAAAATGAAAGAAAAAAGCACGACAAACAGACAGAAGGAAAAGAAAAGCACAATAGACAGACAAACAGACAGAACGAAGTGGCGCTGCTGATAATCAAGTCCTGGGAGTCATGCATACAATCTGGCAGGCGCCCGTACTGCATTTCCTGCCTCGCTTTGACACTCCGCTGCTCACATTCCTATCTTCCTATTGTTAATTTGCCCTGAATAATTGTGCCAAATATCTGACCCGGACATTCTTTCACTCGTTTTATCATTGCACTGCTTGTATCTCAATTTCCCTTTTGTTAATTTCAAGGCTCATGTGTTTTCTCTGCATATTGGGAGGGCGCGCACTATACCAAAGCATGATAGTGTTATACAAGGTTGAGGTATCCGTGTATACATAGCTTAAAAACACGCACTCCATCTTGTATTGATTGAAAAATAATACCTAACCTAAAAAAAGAAAGGAGAAAAAAACTTACTTTCTCTCTTTAGCTAAAACATTTCTCGTATCTAACGTTATATAAAAATAAGGCAGAAATAAAAAAAAAATGGAGATAAAATGTTCGCTTGAAATATAACC
>NC_087187.1:7000000-7032500 GCF_035594125.1 Scylla paramamosain
AAAGTAAGAAAACGAGGAGAAAAGAATAGGAAAAGGAGGAGGAGGAGAACTGAACAAGAAAACAACAAACATCAGCAGACCTGTTCTTCCTTATGAGGCGATAAGGAGGAGGAGGAAAAAGAAGAGGAGGAAGAAGACATCAAGAAGTGGGAGGATAAGAGCAGGAGTGAGTTATAATTGAAAAAGGCCGCCACGGAAGGAGTCGCTGGCTGACAGTGATGGCTCTGTCTTGATAAGTTCCCAAAATGTCGTCTGTCAAGGTATTCTGGTCACGCAAATGTCTAAAAAAATAATAATAATAAAAGTGTTGTTCTGTTCCTTTCAATTAGTTTCTTTCCTTTGTCTTCTCCTGAGTGTAATACAATCGATGTCAGATTATTTCATCCTCCATATCTCTTTGCTTCCTTTGAGTCGCCAGAATTCAAAAGGTGTGCATATCAAATGGTCATTAATTTCTCCTCCTCCTCTACGCACAATAGTCTACTTTATGAAGGCGAGAAAAAATAAAAAGTGGGGTTTAAAACATCTTTTACCTTTTCTTTTCTTTCCTAATTTTTCACTTTAAGCACCGAAAAGAAATTGACATAGATAATGGGTTTTGTCCTTGACATCTTACTAACCTTTTCAACACTGAAAGGGAATAAAAATGGCAAGTCTCGTGGTGCAGGATAAGGTTAGACATGGTGGGAGGAATGGAGACTTTCGTGACAATTTACAACAGAAACATAAAGGAACGCAACGTAACGAATATGAAATGAAAATATATGAATAGAAGACGTGAAAAAAAAGGTAACAAAATTCATATATGAAGGATAAAGTAAATAATTAAATAGAGAATAAAAAAAATGTGAAGGATAAAAGTAAAATTATTAAACAGAAAATAAGAAAGTGCAGGATAATGAGAAATATTAAGCATGTTGCATAACTAAAATTACCATGCAACTGTGCAAATTAATTACGTCAAATGATGACAGAAAAAAAAGGGAAAAAAAGAGGCAGACGGATAGATGGACAGACAGATGAATAGACAGATAGATAGACAGGTAAATACATAAATAAATAAATAAAAAAGTGTATATATATATATATATATATATATATATATATATAGAGAGAGAGAGAGAGAGAGAGAGAGAGAGAGAGAGAGAGAGAGAGAGAGAGAGAGAGAGAGAGAGAGAGAGAGAGAGAGAGAGAGAGAGAGAGAGAGAGAGAGAGAAACACTCCATTAACCTTTCTAGGTAAAGTTGGCCATGCCCCACCTCCCCTGCACCTCGGTTATCCATATCCCCCACCCCTGCACCCCACGTCCCCCTGGCAGCCCCGCACACCTGCGCTGACCCACTCCTGCCAGGCCATCACATCATCATTACGCCGCGGTGCTAACAAGCAAACGCATCCCCCGCTGATAAGCCTGACGTGGCGTCCTGCATTCCCGAGCCCTTTTAATTACGATACAAAAAAAAAAAAAAAAAAAGGAAAGAGGATTGACACGCATTCACCTAAACCATTATACTCGATGATATATACATGTGTCAGGGTTATCATACACCCACGCGCCACACACACACACACACACACACACACACACACACACACACACACACACACACACACACACACACTCCTGTACTTGTGTTTGTGCGGGTATATTGACTCTATTTGGGTCCCTCCATCTCTACGACACACACACACACACCATAACTCCAGCACCGAACGACATTCACATAATCAATCTCCCCTCATCTCTCTCTCTCTCTCTCTCTCTCTCTCTCTCTCTCTCTCTCTCTCTCTCTCTCTCTCTCTCTCTCTCTCTACTGGCGGCTCATCAACATCGACACTCCCTCAATATAGCAACGAAGCTCCCATGTTATCCTTCAAACCCATCGAGGCCTCCTATTGATGATCAAACGTGGAAGATGGAGGAGGAGGAAGAGGAGGAGGAGGAGGAGGAGGAGGAGGAGGAGGAGGAGGAGGAGGAGGAGGAGGAGGAGGAGGAATATATGTAGTATGTGTTTAAGGTGTATGTGTGTCTATGTACTGCAGAGAGAGAGAGAGAGAGAGAGAGAGAGAGAGAGAGAGAGAGAGAGAGAGAGAGAGAGAGAGAGAGAGAGAGAGAGAGAGAGAGAGAGAGAGAGAGAGAGAGAGAGAGAGAGAGAGAGAGAGAGAGAGCGTGGTGGTGGTGAAAATTAAGGCAGGAAGGAGGCATGTTTAAGATGTGTTGTGTTGAGACAGCTCGTGATTAATGTGTCTTATGAATGCTCGTGGCGTGAATGGCTTCTGTTCAGTGGAGGAGGAGGAGGAGGGACGAGGAAAGGAAGGGCGACTGCTAAGAGAATAAGATAACGGGAAGATAAGAGGGCGGCTGGTGTAGAAGGGAATGGCTTTATGATGCTTAGTTATTCATTAGTTATTCGTTTCACTGCTCTATGAGACTTGGGATTATGTGAAACGTCCCTCAAACTTATACAAAGAAGGATAAAATTCGCCTTTACCATCCTTCATCCTTTACTTACTGTTTTTTGATCATCCTTTGCCCTCCTTTGTGTCCGTTATGCGGGAGAATCAAGAACATTTATCAGCATAGGAATGTGATTTACCCTGTTCCGGATGTGGGGAGGTAAATGAAAAATGTGGTTCGTTCATCATTTCCCAGTGAGAAGATAAACAGTAATTGCATGTGGCTATCGACTTATCTGCATCGCTAGTGTGTTCGGTGCCGGGGTTTTGTGATGCTTCAGCACCCACGTTGACAGTACTTGGCTGGGAACTCACGCAGATCTAATCACTGGGTAAATGAAACAGCAATCACGAGGAGATGGGAGTGAAAGTGAAGAAAGCAGAGCAAATGGAAGAGGATGGGGGAGTGTGATGGAGTCTATGGTCGAGGCACGTGAGAGTGGCGGAAGAGGAGGAGGAGGAGGAGGAGGAGGAGGAGAGTATATAACAAACGAGGAAGATATGTATTGGAAGAAAACTAATCAAAATATCTAACTTGGGATTGTTGTTGTGCAGGAGTGTCCGTGTGTGTCCGTGTGTGTGTGTGTGTGTGTGTTTTATCCATATGCGTGCAAAATCGTAATGACAAAGATAGAAAACAAACAGATGAACCTTCCAACACAATACGAATAAAAAGAAACAAGAAAACAACATCAAATTAATCACGAACCCAATAATACTGCGAACACACACACACACACACACACACACACACACACACACACACACACACACACACACACACACACACACACACAGAGCGACAACCTAATTTTAAGTCTCCACTGCAGTGTTCCAGTAACTCGTAGGTAAAGGCGTGACGTGAATCTGGGACGTGAATGCGTGAGGGAGAGGTGTAATATACAGGTGTAGGATGAATAATGGGAATAAACTGAGTAATATAACCCAAGGCTACCTAGACTCACCAAGGCCCAGATGCTTCTAATATAGTGTGTGTGTGTGTGTGTGTGTGTGTGTGTGTGTGTGTGTGTGTGTGTGTGTGTGTGTGTGTGTGTGTGTGTGTGTGTGTGTGTGTGTGTGTGTGTGTGTGTGTGTGGATGAAGGGTGGCTGCATACGACGGTCATAACGCGGAGTTAAGAGCAACATGGTGGATTAGTGAAAGAGTTATGGAGAAGAAAGTTACGGCAGTGGTGGCATGACTTAGGTGTGTGTGTGTGTGTGTGTGTGTGTGTGTGTGTGTGTGTGTGTGTGTGTGTGTGTGTGTGTGTGTGTGTGTGTGTGTGTGTGTGTGTGTGTGTGTGTAGTGTACGGCCAGAGTCATAATGATATACTAAGAACACAGCTTGCAACACACACTCGCCCACCTACACACACACACACACAAACACAGGCCTCCACTCATAAAGTATAACATAAGTATTGCATACACGTAGATTCGCTGTATATCTCCCGTGCGTGTGAGGGAAAAAAAAACAGTAAAGCACCACGAGGGAAGATGGTATGCATGTGCTTAAAAAAGTGCCTTGAAGTTATTCATTACGTGACCTTCGTACGGTAACAAGGATCCACACACACACACACACACACACACACACCACAGGACCCAGACATATTTCACCGATGGATTTTTCCTAAATTTCAGAATATTTAGTGTGTGTCTGGCATTTCCTGTTGCAATAAACTGTGTTCCTTCCTTCTGTCCTTCCGGGTTTTTACTCTCCCCTTTAATTTACGTTTCGTGTCTGCTCACTGCATTCTCAAGTCTCCATTTCTCCACAATTTAGGTAAGAGTGCAAGCGGTAAATTATTATGTTACTGGAAAAACGCATCGCCAGCAATGGAACTCAGCTGAAAAATGCGGAATTTACTCTTAGTGCAGGAGGTGAACGTACCAGTGTCTGTAGTTATGCGAAGGAAGGGGAAGCAACACTTGTAACACTGAGGGGACATAACTGAAAATGGTTCGTGTGTGTGTGTGTGTGTGTGTGTGTGTGTGTGTGTGTGTGTGTGTGTGTGTGTGCGGGTGGGTGGGTGGCAGTGCGCGCTTCTTAACCAAGATTGTGATTATCCTTTCTAGATTATGCATAAGAGGAAGAGAAGACGGAAAATGAGGATACGAAGGAGGAGGAAGAAAAGAGGAGGAGGAGGAGGAGGAGGAGGAGGAGGAGGAGGAGGAGGAGGAGGAGGAGGAGGAGGAGGAGGAGGAGGAGGACAACTACAACGACGAGGAAGAAGATATCCATTTATATGATAAGAGGAAGCACTACGGTGAAGATAATAACAATGATAATGATAATGGGGGTGGTAATGATGATGACTTTGATGATGACAGTGACGATAATGCAGGTGATGGGAGTGGAAGTGACGTATTTTACTCGTGTTCCAGGGGAGGCGGCGGTGGTAGTGGCGCCCGTGGGTGGAAGCGCCCTGCTGCCCTGTGACCTGACGCAGCCCAACGACTCCCCGATCCTGGTGCTGGTGTATAACGGCGCCACGGGAAGGCCGGTCTACAGGTAAGCACGCCCTCCTCTGTCACTCACATGTATATTTTATCTCTCATATGTACGAGTGTCTGTGTCTCTCTCACCTTCCCTTCTTCATTCTCTCGCTTCCAAATCCCTGTCTCTTTTATCTCGTCATCCTTCCTCTGCACGTAGTTGTATCGTGAATCACGGGGGAATAACGTAACTTCATCAGCAATTCAACGACACGCTTCTCATAACGTAACTGCTATAACGTAACTATATTAAGAATCTAAAAGTTAAGCTCAGAAATCATAAGAAAAAAAAATCAGAAAATCAGAAAATTAAATATAAATTATTAAAAATGTAACAAAACGTAATAGAAAATATTAAATTAAGAAAAGTTTAGAAATTACCGTAAACAAAATCTATAAAAAGAATAACATATGACTGAAATTAATAATATTGAAAATATGATAAACCAAATAAAATGTAATTCAGCTTAAGAATAATATCCAACAGATAACTTAATTACATCCGGTAATTGAGAAAAGTAAAAAAAAAATGATGAAATGATAAAACAATGAAAAAAAAACTAACGCAAAATGTATTTCTGACATTAATAACTATTTAATTTCATGTATCATTCAGACTCTTCAGAACAGAAAGAAATACCATCTCTCTCTCTCTCTCTCTCTCTCTCTCTCTCTCTCTCTCTCTCTCTCTCTCTCTCTCTCTCTCTCTCTCTCTCTCTCTCCTGAAGCTAACAACCATCAACAAAATAATCAGTCACTGCCATTTGTAGCAGAAGGAGGGAGAGGAGAAGGAAGGAGAGGGGAAAAGGAGGAGATGAAGAACACACTAGTATAAGGGAAGATGGGAAGTGAATAAGAGGAACGAAGAATTAGAAAGTTAAGCTTTGTTTGAATGAGAACAGATAAGTAAAGGATGAAAGGAGAAACAAAGAGAAAGACGATGCTCACATGACAGAAATACAGCTGATAATAATTTGGATGAATGGATGGAAAGACGAGTGGATGAGGGATTAGACGGACGGATGGACGGCTGAGTGCGCAATCACTTCATCCCTGCGTGAATGAAGTCACCAGCCAGTGCGAAAGTGTCGGTAAAGCAAGAGAAGGTGAAGAAAACTGAGGAAGAAATAAGACTGTCAAAATACAAACTGTACTTGTAGAGCTTTGAAATCTGCCTCTCTCTCTCTCTCTCTCTCTCTCTCTCTCTCTCTCTCTCTCTCTCTCTCTCTCTCTCTCTCTCTCTCTCTCTCTCTCTCTCTTAAATATGGACATAGACCAATGTAATTCCGATATTTAATAAAGAGAGAATGTCAAAATCACCGTTCCATTACTCTGACGACAGTTATATAATTCCTCTCTTACTCTCCCTATTGCACTTCTCTCACTCTCCTTTCTGTCTCCTCACTAATCCTCATCCCTCTCACTCTATGAAACTCCTTCCTTCATTATAACTTCATTTGCAGCACACTCTCCTCTTCCCTCTCTTTTTCAGCCTATTCATTATTCCACAAGAGAGCCTATCATACCCTCTCCTCCTCCACCTATCACCAATCCGCTTCCTCTCCCTCCAGTCTCTTGTCTTCCTCCACCATCACCATTCCTCACCACCGCCTCACTACCTCATTCACCTCCATCACTGTCTTTCCTTCTTACCTTCTTCTTCCCTTGCTCTCCTCCCTCATCACATCTTGCCTTCCTTCCTTTCCTTTCCTTCTTTCATTCCTTCTCATTATTTATACATAACATATTTTATTATTTATACTTTACTCATTTCCTCACTTTCTCTCCTCTCTTCCCTCCCTTCTCATCATAATTATCATTTCATAATTATCATTCTACTTCGTTATTTTTTTTCCGTCTCCATAATATCAGTTTTCTCACTCAACATCATTCTACTTTTCCTCTTTCCTCTATTTTCCCATCCATCTACAATTAATTTTCATAACCCCATCATTCTCATTTCACTGTTCTTTCTTTCATGATTTCTTTCCTCCTTTCCACTATTAATTTCCTCAGTCTCCCACCATTCCACTTTTCCCTCACCTACTTTTATTTTCTCTTTTCCAACAAGTTTCTTCAATCCCAAGCAAACCATTTTTCCTCAGCTAATTTTCCTCCTCCTAACCTACAGTTTCCGCATCCCATCAACATTCCACTTTTCCTCCATTTTCCCTTTCAGTATTTCACTTTTCTTCTTTTTTCCATCCAATTTTTCCCCTTTATCACTCCACTTCTTCATTTCACTTCATCGGTTCCTTAATTTTATTCCAATTTACTCCATTACATCATTTTCGTTGCTTTCGTCTCCCTTTTGAACTCATCACTTTGACCCTTCCCCTCCTTCTCCCTCTGCTCCTTTTCCCTGACGCCTCTTCCCTTCATTATTCTTCCTACTTGCATTTCCTTCACATTCCCCTATTACCCTTCCTCGTTTGTATTACTCTTTCTCTTCCTTCTCCATCCTTCTTCCTTCCCCTTCACGTCCTCTTTATCTTCGTCCTTCACTATGTCGCCAGGAAACGCGCGCGCACATACACACACACACACATGCACACATACACACACACACACACACACGATTGTCAACAGGTGTGATCACGTTTCTTAATTTTATCTCAAACAGAACAGTAACAATAACGACTACGACAACATCAACAACAACAACAACAATAACAGCAGCAGCAGCACGTGGCATGGCGTCGGGTAACTAATTTTCCAAGTGAGCCGCCACCCTCAAATCACCATTACCGTTGTGTTCATTCCTTTCCTCCCTCTATTTCTTCCCCCACAAAATGGCATTACACCTGAGAATCTTCCTGCTCACTCTTCTCCGCTTCACCGCATCCCGGCCTGTCTGTGGAGGGCAATTGTGGGCGGGCAATTAACCGGCTTCTTGGGCATTTTGTTGGGTGAGTGGTGACTGGGACGGAACATAAGCGCAGTTGTGGGTAAACCAGTTATGGGAGAGTGTCGGAGTTGGTGGGTCGGAGCGGCAGTCCTGCGAGGGAGCTCTGGGATGTTGTGGCCATAATGTTCCCATCTTGACAGGTTCTCCGGGCATTCCTGCCTCCTAATGTGGGCGATTACACCCTCAGGATAATACCATTTCAAAGTTGCCAGAATGGGTCTCTCGTATCCTTTGCGAAACTCCAGTCGTCTTGCGGAATCAATACAGCATAAACATTAAGTAAAACTGAGATTTTTCCATAGTCTAATTTTCTGAGCGCTTGAATATACCTAAAAATTTGGCAAAACCACAATTTTCTTTATATTATTCTCTGAGCCCTCGAACTGCAAGACTTAAACATAAGACTAACTGATTTTTCTTCTTACTTACCTTCTCTGAGCTCTTGAACTGAGACTTCTTTCTGACAAAACTACGATTTTATCCTCATGCAGAGTAAACGCAAGACAAAAACTATGCTTTTCTTGTTCCCCGTCACCGCCAACACAAATATCACCAGATCTAGCGTGAGGCAAGATTACAGTTATCTCAGTCTCATTTAAAAATACTTACCTTTTTTCTCAGATGTCTTTCCCGAACTCCAGGTTATTTCACACCTCACAAAAATTACAGGTGTAAGCGATGTATTTTCCTGTTTCCTTAATCACTACTGCCTCTTTAAGGAAAGAATTATTATTTTTTTTACAATTCGGCATTAAAGAAAATATTGAACATTTAAATTTTGCTTAAAAGTTCTATCAGTACCAGAACGGACGTTTGATAATGTTTTAGCTGAAGCAGACAGTAAAGGTGCGCATGGTCTTTATTAGTTACACAATCACCTACTGGAGAAATTAGTTTTGCATCTCTAACGTGAGAAAAAAAAATCCACCTTTTCTGAACTTTAAAATTCTTTCAGAACCCAACTTAATGTTATACAGCGTTAGGCCTGTGAAAAAAAAAAATGAGTTGCAGCAGTCACCTACCGACCGTGCCGGAGTGTCACCTTGACAGCGTTTAAACAAAATTGCATCTTGCTTTCTACAGTTAAATTCCTTCAGCACCAAAATCGGTCTCCCATAATTATACACTCGAGCCGAAGAGGGAACGTGTATGTAGTGTTTCTTCCGCAAAATTCATGTATTGATTCTTTCAAAAATGTTTTTTTTATCCTTTCAGTGTTGAAAAACAAAACGAAAAAAAATTACAGAAACTTAATTCTCTGAATACTAGAATTAATGTTTGATAATTTTACGCTTGACACGGGGTTTACAGGGACACTCGGCGTGTTTAGATGCATTAAACACATATTGACTCTTCGCTGAATACGTTTTGTTCTTCCTGCACTGCAAAAAAATAGCATTTTCTCTTGCTAAATTTAAGTGACATGGGACACAGCACAAATGTTTGACACTTTAACGGCTGAAACGAGAAGTAAAAGTTACGGTTACATTTATGAAATACTCGGTGTATCCCTAATCTCTGTTATCCTCTAAATGTCAGAGATAAAAAATGAAATATAATAAGATAAAATGATTTTTTTTCTAGTTTAAAATTCCTCGAACACCAACATTAATGCCCGCTATTGTCACACCTGAGGCAGTAAGTACAGGTGAGGAGTTACATCAATTACCTATTGACTGTACTTAAAGTTTGTCATCCTTTCCAGCTTGAAAGGAAATCACAACTTATTTTCTACGCTTTCGAATTCCTTTAGCCCCAAAATTACTGCCTGACATATATCACACTTGAGACAAAGAGTACAGGTAACACATGACATTAATCACCTATTGACTGTACCTGGAATGTGTGTGTCGCGCCCTCAACGACTGGTCATTACCGATAAGGCGTCCCGGGCTTCGTTATGCCACCTTACGATAAAGTGTCGCCATTCTGAGTTCATTTTCGCTATCGTCGGGCAATTTGTCACCCGTTATCTTATCGCCGCTGCTGATTACACGCCACCGACTGGAATTGGGTCCCGCGCCGCAGAAACTCATTTGATGACTGAGATGAAACACGCCACACACCTGCCCACTTCACACACACACACACACACACACACACACACACACACACACAGACACACACCTATCATTCAAGACTACGCACGTGCCTTTCACACTCTCTCTCTCTCTCTCTCTCTCTCTCTCTCTCTCTCTCTCTCTCTCTCTCTCTCTCTCTCTCTCTCTCTCTCTCTCTCTCTCTCTCTCTCTCTCTCTCTTTGGTAAAAGCTAACCTTTTATCTCTCTCTGTAAAAGAGCTAACACACACACACACACACACACACACACACACACACACACACACACACACACACACACACACACACACACACACACACATGCGCGTTATCCCAAAGTCACACAATTTCTCTGCCACACACTCACGCCATGCAGTTTTCAACCACATCCTGTCAGAAATGTCACGCACCATCTGACACACACACACACACACACACACACACACACACACACACACCTGTACGTATGATCTTATCTAATATGCACACACCTGTCTGTATACATCGGAGAGTCTTTTGTCACGGCAGTGGTGCAGTGTTTGTCTTCCTTCCAATATAAGCACTCTCTCTCTCTCTCTCTCTCTCTCTCTCTCTCTCTCTCTCTCTCTCTCTCTCTCTCTCTCTCTCTCTCTCTCTCTCTCTCTCTCTCGGTGATCACATTTCACATTTGGTTAACATTTGGCCACACATCATTAAAGTTTGTGGCATGTATTGTTTAATAATTCTGTTAGCCTGTTTAATTTGCCTAGCTAGGTACATAATTAATCACCCCACCTGCGTACCTGCCTAAATACTGCTTTGTCCTGTTTGGTTGTGTCTCTGTATGTTTGATTGTCTGTCTATCCGCCTAATCTGTCTGTTTTGTTGTTTGTCTATATGGCTTTGTTTGGTTCTGTTTGTCTGTCTACCTTTCTGTTTGTCTGTCTCTCCGTATGTCTCTGTTTCCGTTTGCGTTTTTTTCTTTTACTTTCCGTCTATTTGGTTCCACTCTCTCTCTCTCTCTCTCTCTCTCTCTCTCTCTCTCTCTCTCTCTCTCTCTCTCTCTCTCTCTCTCTCTGTGCAATCGTAAGTCTCAGTGCGGCATAACTATTGCATATACGGCGCACGCAATATCAGGTAACAGGAGCTCCCATAGTTAAGCAAAACTATGCCACAATAACAGAAATGGTCCCTAACGAAGGACTCGATCTAGTGGCAGTACCTCTCACGCCACCGGGAATGAGAGTACCAAGCCAACGCCACGGCATCTGCTCACGGCACTCGGGTTACTAATGCGGACACAGAGGGAGATAAAAAGTTCTCAGGGAGTGGATAAGAAGTACGTGTCGTCCGCGAACACTAAGTAAGGATGAACTGTAACAGTGAGGTGAGATACGGAGGTGCCTGTGACGGGAGCTGGTGTGTGAAAAGTGAAAAGAAAACACGGACGCTGAAGGTTCTCGCGTGTAATGAGTGCGTTGGTGTTACTGTCCCTCTTCAAAGACCCGCACGTCAAAAACTGGTTCGGGTGATGATTTCAAGAGAGAGAGAGAGCGAGAGAGAGAGAGAGAGAGAGAGAGAGAGAGAGAGAGAGAGAGAGAGAGAGAGAAAGAGAGATTTATATCTTCTCAAAAAAGAAAAGTCAGTGGTGAATAACTTTGATATTCAATATTTCACGGCTCAACTTTGTTTTAAAACGCAGAGAGAGAGAGAGAGAGAGAGAGAGAGAGAGAGAGAGAGAGAGAGAGAGAGAGAGAGAGAGAGAGAGAGAGAGATTCCATCAGAATTATTTCATCACTGTATTGTCGCGCCGGAAATCACGTGGACTTTTCAACTATTGTCAAGGAGAATTACAATGAAAATAGACACGTGATTGCCACTTTAAGGTATGGGCCGCCCTGATTGGCTGCAGAGGGGTAGAGGCAGCCAATAGCGTGCTGCTGGCAAAAGGACGCTGCCACCAAATTCTTTTTCTTTTTCCTTTTTTTTCCGTTTAACTTCTCTTAAATCTTTTCACTATGGTTTTGCTTAATATATTGTTCACTTCAAGATATCTCATTGTAAGTAAAGAGTAAGAGTATTATTGTGGTAGTAGTAGTAGTAGTAGTAGTAGTAGTAGTAGTAGTAGTAGTAGTAGTAGTAGTAGTAGTAGTAGTAGTAGTAGTAGTAGGAGTAGTAGTGAAGTACTCGCAAGTAAATACAGACTAAACTCCCTCCCTATTTTTGCTCCTTTCTTTCCCACCGTAGTTCCTCTCTGATAATCCTTCATAATCACTCCTTTTCCTGCCACCTCTCTCCTCCACGCATTACTCCCCCCGCCTTTTACACTCACTCTTCCCTCCTTCCTTCCTCCTTCCCACTCTATTCCTCTAAAACTGGCTCATCATGTCTTCACATTTTCCTCTTTCTCTCAGCATTTATCATCCCTTATACCAACGCGTCCTCTCCTCTGATTTTATCTTTTCTTCTTCCCGTCTTTCCTCTCTTCTCCTCTTTCCCTCTTCCTACCTTTTCTCTTCCTCATATCACCAACGACCATCTCTCTCTCTCTCTCTCTCTCTCTCTCTCTCTCTCTCTCTCTCTCTCTCTCTCTCTCTCTCTCTCTCTCTCTCTCTCTCTCTCTCTCTCTCTCTCTCTCTCTCTCTCTCTCTCTCTCTCTCTTTGCCACACATAATGCCTTCACAGTTTGGCGAAAACTTTGCAACTTTTTCTTTCTTAATAGGGAGAACCTGCAGGCACTAAGTCTCGCCTTGAGGGGAAAATCTACTACCAACTTCTCTCTCTCTCTCTCTCTCTCTCTCTCTCTCTCTCTCTCTCTCTCTCTCTCTCTCTCTCTCTCTGATTGTCCGTTCGTTTGTCTTTTCACCGTTTCTTTGTCCATCCGTCCGTCCTCTCTCTCTCTCTCTCTCTCTCTCTCTCTCTCTCTCTCTCTCTCTCTCTCTCTCTCTCTCTCTCAAACATCCGATATAAGGGATCAGAACACATAACAGTAACACTTCAAGGCCTCGATATCGGGGTCGTATTTTCGATGTTTCTTACCCGATAACAAATACCCTTCTCTTTTTATATCTTTTCCCTTTCTCTTTCTTTCCGTTCTATTTTCTATCTCCATTACTTTTTTTTACTCTCTCTCTCTCTCTCTCTCTCTCTCTCTCTCTCTCTCTCTCTCTCTCTCTCTCTCTCTCTCTCTCTCTCTCTCTGTTTTCTTTCATGTTCTTCTTCCGGTTTGACTTTTTCGTATGTAGTTTCTATATATATATTTTTTCCTCTTTGTAACATTGTCTCATGTTTATTAGTTTTTCTTACATTCGTCTCGTTATGATATTTTTTCTTTGTTCTATTCCTACGTGTTTTTTTTTTTTTTTGCTTTTTCATTGGCATTGTCTTTTTTCGTAAAACATATGAATTAGCAAAATGGAAAAAATAATAATACCCAGTAATTCTTCTACCTTTCACTTAATACACGAAACAAAAGATAAATAACAATCAACAGAATATAAAAAATAAGTAAAATATAAAAAAAAAGCGAGGATTTGTAAAGATGCACATCTGAAAAAGAACCAAGAAGTCTATTTTTTTTTTTTTTCAACACACATAAAAGTAACAAAGAAACAGAATCAACAAAGACCCATCTCTCATCGCAGAAGCAATAAGCCAATAAGAAACAAAGGCCCCCAAGGTGATCTTTTTCCACCTTACTTTAAACACACAAACGATGAAAAGTTACACAATCTGTCCCACAAAGGAAAAAAACAATTAAAGCGAAAGAAGAACAAGAACAAGAACAAGAAGAAGAAGAAGAAGAAGAAGAAGAAGAAGAAGAAGAAAACGAAGAAGAAGAAGAAGAAGAAGAAGAAGAAGAAGAAGAAGAAGAAGAAGAAGAAGAAGAAGAAGAAGAAGAAGAAGAAGAAGAAGAAGAAGAAGAAGAAGAAGAAGAAGAAGAAGAAGAAGAAGAAGAAGAAGAAGAAGAAGAAGAAGAAGAAGAAGAAGAAGATGATGATGATAACGATGATGAATACCCGAACAATAATAAGTACGGTAAACAATAAGTAAAAATACAACCACCAAACATTTTCTTTTGTACATCAGACAACTAAACGATAAATAAATAAATAAATAAATAAACAACAGAATCTCGCCATGAAAAAAAAAATAAATAAATAAATAAACAAATCATGGGAGCCGAACAGAATCAACGAACTTTTCTGGCGCACATTAAACACATTAAAAATAAAGCTATAATAAAGAAAATGCAATAACAATAATAATAAAAATAAAAAAAAAACAGTCCCGCATTAAAACCCAACGAAATAACAAAGAAGAAGAAGAAGAAGAAGAAGAAGAAGAAGAAGAAGAAGAAGAAGAAGAAGAAGAAGAAGAAGAAGAAGAAGAAGAAGGAAAATCAGTAGGGCTAAACAGAATCAAGTATTTTTTGTTCATTAAACACAAACAGTAAAAACAAAATGGGAAGAGAGAGAGAGAGAGAGAGAGAGAGAGAGAGAGAGAGAGAGAGAGAGAGAGAGAGAGAGAGAGAGAGAGAGAGAGAGAGAGAGAGAGAGACTAAGACCAAATCATGAGCCGAACAGAATCAACACTTTTTTTTTCGTGCATTAAACACACCAGCAATAAATAAGTAAGAGAATCTGGAGCTAAACCCCGAGGGATCCACATTATTGACTCAGGGAATAAGCTTGGAGGATCGGCAAGCTTACGTTCAGCTTTGCACCCTCACCAACACCACCTCCCTGTTTTCAAGCGTAATATTTTCTCGTTTATTTCCTCGTATTTTCTCTTTTATTTGTATTTTTAGAAGGATGAGTGGAGAAAATACTTGTTTGTTTTTTTCCTTTGCCTTTTTTTTATCGGTGTGTTGGTTATATTCGTCTTCGTGTTGATTTTTGCTTTTCATCTATGCAATTCTGTGTATTCTAGTTTTTTTTTCATTGTGTGTTATTTATGTTATTCCCACAGTTTTGCTTGATTTCTGGGATTTTTTCTTGTGTGTGTGTATGTGTGGGTGGGTGGGTGTGTCAGAGAGAGAGAGAGAGAGAGAGAGAGAGAGAGAGAGAGAGAGAGAGAGAGAGAGAGAGAGAGAGAGAGAGAGAGAGAGAGAGAGAGAGAGAGAGAGGTGGGGGGAGAGGAAGGTATCTGATTGTCTAGACCTCTGCGTGACTGTCTGTCTTTTTTCACTCCTCTCTGTCTATCCGGTATGTTCCGTTTGTCTGTCTGTCTGTCCTTGTGTACCTAACTATTTGTCTGTCTGTCTCTCTCTCTCTCTCTCTCTCTCTCTCTCTCTCTCTCTCTCTCTCTCTCTCTCTCTCTCTCTCTCTCTCTCTCTCTCTGTGTGTGTGTGTGTGTGTGTGTGTGTGTGTGTGTGTGTGTGTGTGTGTGTCTGATACACAGGGGACAACCTTGAGGCGGGTTTCACGTTTTCAATTTCCTTAATGTTACAGTGAGTTATTGGTTTCTGTTGCGTAATAACTCTCAGCACTTCTGTTGGTGTTATCTTTTGTCCCTTGTAATACTGTCTCCTGATCTACTGATTACCACTTTCAAGGAGATTCATGTGTTCTTTCTTACTCCTCTCCTCAAGGTTTATCTCTTTCATTCCTCTTTCATCCGGTTATCTTTGGATTCTTGTTTTCTTTCGTGGAATGCCAAGGTTTCTCTCTCTCTCTCTCTCTCTCTCTCTCTCTCTCTCTCTCTCTCTCTCTCTCTCTCTCTCTCTCTCTCTCTCAAACACACACGCATACACATCAACACTTCCTATAAGAACAGTAAACTAAAACCCCAATAATGGTCTCATCAAAATCGACAATAACAGCAACACTAACAACACAAACAACAACAACACTCCTCAAATAACAGCACAACAATAAACAACCAATAAATCATAACAAGAAGACAAACAACACAAACCCAGCACACCTCTTGACATTAGTACCGAATCGCACAGTATTTTACCCGGTTTTTCTCCCCGAGAGTCTAAGTAAGTACCGGCCATTGCTCACGTTTCTCCACACTTTTTACACTTTGCATAATGGACGGCGTTATTCACTAAATGCACCGGAACCTCATATTTATCGCCCTCTCGCAAAGACGTAGCTTTACTAAAGGTACCGAGGCGTGTAGGGTTCAGGGGTAAGGAGGAGAAACTAAGACTGATCGATAAGAGAGAAAAATAAAGAAAGAAATGGGCCCTTCGATTTCACCTCAGCAGAAGAGTGAAATAATGAAGTAATAATGTCACAATGAGTAATGTAATGTTGACAAAGCAGCGGTTCTATAGTGAATAATGAGAATGTGGAGGTGAGTAAAGGTAAAAGGGGGTTACGGTCAATAATGATGGTGGTGGTGATGGTGGTGGTAGTAGTAGTAGTAGTAGTAGTAGTAGTAGTAGTAGTAGTAGTAGTAGTAGTAGTAGTAGTAGTAGTAGTAGTAGTAGTAGTAGTAGAACAAGAACAAGAAGAACAAGAACACACACACACAGAGAGAGAGAGAGAGAGAGAGAGAGAGAGAGAGAGAGAGAGAGAGAGAGAGAGAGAGAGAGAGAGAGAGAGAGAGAGAGAGAGTGAAAGGGAAGGAGGAGGGAGAGTCTGTAAAAATAATATGAAGGCAAGACACTTGAGTTGATTAAGGACTTCATATATTTGGTCACAGTGATTGGTGGGGAGGAGTGAGGTGGACAAGCTGGACGAAGGAAAGGAGAGAGCATTGAGGGAGACCGGTAAGATTGACAAAATGATTATGGTAATACAACGTGTAAAAAAGATAAGAACATGAGATAAAAGTTGTTAAATCTGTATGTTTGTAGGGGAGAGAGAGAGAGAGAGAGAGAGAGAGAGAGAGAGAGAGAGAGAGAGAGAGAGAGAGAGAGAGAGAGAGAGAGAGAGAGAGAGAGCGCAGAGAATGACAAACAGGAATAAAAAAAAGAGAGAGAGAGAGAGAGAGAGAGAGAGAGAGAGAGAGAGAGAGAGAGAGAGAGAGAGAGAGAAACACACAGAATGACAAACAGAGGAAGACGGAGAAAGATTCAGGCAGCAAAGGAGAGAACGAGTGAGTATCTGTGTGTGTGTGTGTGTGTGTGTGTGTGTGAATAGAGAGAGAGAGAGAGAGAGAGAGAGAGAGAGAGAGAGAGAGAGAGAGAGAGAGAGAGAGAGAGCGAGGGTACGAGTGAGTGTGTGTGGTGGAAACGAACACACTCAAGGAAATATATGTGTGGTACGCAGAACTGATATGATAAGGAATGGTGATATACGCCCGAAATGAGTGGAATACCCAAGTGGCTGCAGGAGCGGAGGGTAACGTTGGAAGGAGGGAGGAAGGGACGGAGGGAGAGAGGGAGGGAAGGAAGGAAGGGAGGAGGCGGTGATAGTTGCTGGGCTGGCGAGAATCGTGGTGGTGGTGGTGAAGAAGAAGAAGAAGAAGAAGAAGAAGAAGACGAAGACGAAGAAAGACGAGTTAGAGAACAAGAATAATGAGTAAGAACAACGAGAACGTGAACGAAGAATAAGAGGAGAAAGAGGAAACCAAACACGAAAAAGAGAAAATGGAGGATGATGATGAGCAGTGATGATGAGTAGATAAATCCAGCACAGTTTTGTATTCACCTTTTAATTCAGCCCAGGAAGAACATACGTGTCAGCTGGCATCGGCAATTTTTAGCAAAGCCCATACATATAGATAAGTACAGTATACAGCCAGTATATCAATAAATCATGGTACACTCCAATACACTCCAACACAAAAGAATCACACACTGCAAGACACGGTACCTCCTTCATAAGACTTAATTCAAAGACACAGTAAAAAGGAAGCCATGACAATCTGCCACTGATAATACTCCCATGAAAGCAATGTTTCACACTTTGATGGAACATGTGAATTAAATTTATCTAATTCGTAATAATTTAATATCAGTCAGTAAACATCGAAGTACCATACGGCAGGAGCAGGATCAAGAGCACAGCGGCCATCACAACCACAGCAGTAGGCAGCTCCCTATTTATTTTTGGCGGTAAAAAAGCAGTGTTTGGCCCTATTTTTGCTTTCTCCACCCGAAAACATCACTTTCCTACCAGATCCCCAGCATTGAAGGGGACAGGAGCACAATAAAAATAAGAAATAGGGCCGCGCGACTCTTAATAATTATCTTCAATTCAATATCATTCATTCAGTAAACACGTAACTACCATACGGCAGTACACCTACCTAAATCAGTCATGCCATCTTGCAGCCAAGCACCAAACCACTGTCGTGCACCCGCGCAGCATACCAGTCCTAAAAAAATAAGTAAACACTAGACCACTAACAAGGCAAGCAGCTCCGGCTGTTGTCGCCATTACTCCATCCCAGCACACATTGTCCACATACAATGCCTATATATATTTAATTAGTTACACAAACTTCCTTCAGGAGTATAAACACTCACCTTCTGGTATGATTACATGCACAAGAGCAGCCAGGCCAAAGATTCTACCTACACCACGCAACCCCACCACCTGTACCGCAGTAACAGGTCTCCGTGAATTCACAAACAACAATGAGCGGTCGGTTACTTTCCGTGAACATATTCACTACAGAAAACGGAACCTAGGCCTGTGTGAATGTGGAAAACTTATTCACTACAGAAAACGGAAACTAGGACTGTGAATATGGGAGACTATCATAACATTTATAATACGAGCAGCAAGAGAAAGACGATGGAGAGAATAAGGAAGAGAAAGAGAAAGACGAAGAAGACAAGAACAAGAATAAGAAAAAAATGGAGTAAGAGTGAGAGGAGAACAGAGATAAGAAAGAGGAACACGGAGAGGAGAAAAGAAAAAAAAATAAAGATGAGGAACGAGGAGTAGGAGAACGATGAGAAGCTGAATTAAGAAGAGGAGAAATGGGAGAAGGAGGAGGAGGAGGGGGAGGGGGAAGAGATGTAAGAGAGGGAAGAAAAGAGAGTCTTCAGGGACGGGGATCGTGTTCTGCAAGGGAAGGTAGCAAGGCAGGGGAAGGCAAGGCAAGGCAAGGCAAGGCAGGGCAGCGCAAGACAAGGCAGGGGAAGGCAAGTTAGTTTAGAGGGAAAGTTTGCAATGTTGACCACGAAAAAAGTAGTACTAATTTTTAAGTGTCCTGTAAAGTAGGTATAAGGAAAGATAAATTAAAGAAATGTTTGTACGAGAGAGAGAGAGAGAGAGAGAGAGAGAGAGAGAGAGAGAGAGAGAGAGAGAGAGAGAGAGAGAGAGAGAGAGAGAGAGAGAGAGAGAGAGAGAGTTTAATTCAAGATGTAAAAATAGATCATTGTATACAAGTTTCATGGACACAATTACCTCCACTGAGAAAAACTTAATTGTATATGACTAAAGCGAAAAAGAGGTAATTACAGGAGAGAGAGAGAGAGAGAGAGAGAGAGAGAGAGAGAGAGAGAGAGAGAGAGAGAGAGAGAGAGAGAGAGAGAGAGAGAAAGAGAAAGAGCATAAAAGAAAAAAAAAGCTACTTAATTAGATTCGAAAGTGCAGGGAAGGTAAAGCAAAAAGGACAAATTAATGTTTGAGAGTGTGACGGTTAGGTGTGAAAAAAGATCTAATTATACGGCAGAGAGAGAGAGAGAGAGAGAGAGAGAGAGAGAGAGAGAGAGAGAGAGAGAGAGAGAGAGAGAGAGAGAGAGAGAGAGAGAGAGAGAGAGCCAAACAGTAACAGAGACAGACATATACACAGACAAACACACAGACAGATATACAGTCAGACGGACATAGGAGCAAGAGAAAAAACGCGAAGAATGATGTTTTCCATAAAAAGAAAGATAAAAATAAAAAAAGAAAAAAAGATTCCACCTGTTCCCGTTTGCAGACTTTTAAAGCATTTTTGCCGTCTATTTTTGAAACTCAAGACTTCTTTGAAGCTTTGGTCTATTTTCAATCCAAGGACAGTTTAGTAACAAAGGGCTATTGTCGGAACTTCAAATTTAACTTTGATCTATTTTCAAACGAAGGCCATTTTCCGTAACAGGATTTTTTTTGTACCTCGGAGAATTTCATGTCTTTGTTCTATTTTGAAACTAATACCATTTTGTATCAATTTTTTTTAGCAACCCAGATCGTTTTTTTTTTTAAGCCGGTATAATTTTTTCGACGTAAGACTTCTTTTTAATCTAGAACTTTTAAGTAACGTAGCATTATAGACCTCCTACTCCTTTTTCTGTTAATGTTGTATATTACCTACGGAGAGTAAAGGAAAGATTATGTACACTGTGGCAGTTTAGGTATTACAATTGTGGTGTTTGTGATGTCCTGAGGTGATGTGGCGAACTAGTGTAACTGTGGTGGTATTCCGTGATCCGAGATGTGGTGTTGTATGACCGACGTGAACTGTGGCTTTGATGATTGTGGTGATGTGGTGTGAAGCTACAGCTCAACCACACCTGCTTACAAATATCATGTGTATATTTCACTAATGGACATTATGAAAACTGTCAACGCTCTAAATAGTTCCAGACACAAAGTTAATGGAAGGCTGTAATGTGACAACCCAACAATGTCTTCCTTTCACTATGTTGTGGCGAGGGAGTGTACATATTGTGCTGCTGAAAGGAGTGAGATGCTGCAGTGTGTTGGTGTGAAGAGTGGTGATGTAGTTGTGATGTAGTGTGAGGTTACATTGACTTTCTGCTTGGTGTTGTTGAGTGAATGTGTGACTAAGTGATATCATGAAGTGCTGTGGTGCTGTGGTGTGGAGCAGTGTGATGTTGTTATTGTTGTGCAGTGTTCTGGTGTTGTGGTGTGGTGCAGTGCTGTGATGTGTTGTGGTGGTGTGGAATAGTGTTGTGTTGTTGTGGTGTGGTACAGTGTTGTGTTGTTGTGGTGTGATGCAGTGTTGTGGTGCTGTGGTGTGGTGCAGTGTTGTGGTGCTGTGGTGTGGTGCAGTGTTGTAGTGTTGCGGTGGTGTTGATCAGGAAGGCTTGGGAAAAGTGGATTTACTCACCATGTGCCAACGTGTGATTAATTCAGCTGGATAATCTTATGAGTCATTATATTTAGCTAAATCCAACATGATACGTAGTAGTAGTAGTAGTAGTAGTAGTAGTAGTAGTAGTAGTAGTAGTAGTAGTAGTAGTAGTAGCAGCAGTAATGACAATATTCTCACGGTGATATTTCGCGTGAACATTTTTTCCCTTTTTCTAATGATTCCTAATTACACTTTTACATCTACATAATTATCTCTATTTTTGGAAGGGGGTTCGTGACATCAATTTTAACTTTACATTTTCTCTACTTTTTTTTCCTCCTTTTTTGCTTCAATTTCCTTAAAACATCCATGAAAACCTTCCTGCATCACCTTTTCTGATGGTCTCTTCCTTCTCATTACTTTTTTAAATTACCAAGCTTCCTTTGTTTACTCTCTCTCTCTCTCTCTCTCTCTCTCTCTCTCTCTCTCTCTCTCTCTCTCTCTCTCTCTCTCTCTCTGAATTTTTTACCTTTTATGTCTGCATCGTCCTTTCCGTTTACCTGTTCCTACTATTTGTCAGTCTGTCTGTCTGTTTTTTTCGTTCCTCTTTCCCTAAATTTTCTTTTATCCTTTCTCTCTCTCTCTCTCTCTCTCTCTCTCTCTCTCTCTCTCTCTCTCTCTCTCTCTCTCTCTCTCTCTCTCTGTTTTCATCTCTGCCCCGCCGCCTTCTATCCACCGCCTTTCCTCACGCATCCTTTCTCTCCCTCTCACCTCTCCCTCTCACCTCTCCCTCACTCCCTTCCTCCCTCTCCCTCTCACACTGCTCTCATTCAATTTCATCTCACTCCCACCAGACTTATTCAGCTTGGAATTTTGAGCTTTAAATAAATACCAAGAGAACAAAACGTGACCTAGCTCTCTCTCTCTCTCTCTCTCTCTCTCTCTCTCTCTCTCTCTCTCTCTCTCTCTCTCTCTCTCTCTCTCTCTCTCTCTCTCTCTCTCTCTCTCTCTCTCTCTCGTTTCTCGCTTTACATACCTCCATTCTTCTCAAGTTTTTCTTTTCTGTATTTTTTTCAGTTTTCTTTTTCCCGTGTAGCTATTTCATTTCCATTCTTTCTTTTCGACATGCAAGAAAGACACACACACACACACACACACACACACACACACACACACGTATCGAGTGAATATATAGATTTTCTTTATTGCTTCTCTCATTACTTTTCTTTTCTTCTCTTTTCCTTTCTCTTTCATGCTCAACAGTCGTGTCACGGGAGGGAACATATATTGGTTCACTGCCTGAGTGTTTGCGCCAGTTGTGTTTTGATAAGGCAAAGCAAATACACGATGATAAACTTGACTGTAAATGTTAGTGTGTTATTTTGGTCTTTTACTTCCTCCACCTCCATCGCCACCACTTCTATTTATCCCCACCGTGACTTACTCCATCCTTACTTACTCCCCTCCTGCTAATGTTTCTTGTTTTCTTCTTTTCATTTATTCCTCTTCCTCCTTCCATTGCTCCTCATTCTCCTTTCCTTCTCAGTTTGGCTCTCTCTCTCTCTCTCTCTCTCTCTCTCTCTCTCTCTCTCTCTCTCTCTCTCTCACCGGATTCCCCTGATTTTTCCTCCTCTCTCCCCTCTTTTCCTCCCACTTTTCTCATTTTTTATCACATGTCCGGTATTCACCCTTCTCCTCCCCTCTCTTTCCCCCTCCCCTCATTATTCAGCCTCCCCTGCTTGCTTTCTTTATTCCACCTATCTGTTATGGCTCTGCAAACTGCCTTTACCCAATTCCCAAACGGACTGCTATGATATTTCTACTCCAGTTCCCCTTACCACGAAAAAAATATTTATAAACACGTCTGACTGTCCAAATTATGACAAGTGATTACAGTAATGAAGTTATATTTGATGTATCAGATTTGCAGATTTTTACATGCAGGGGAGAGATGAAGAGATAGACGGTGGTGTGAGTGGTGTTGTGGTGTGGGGGGGTGGTCATCAATGTCATATTCATAAGGGCAGGTTTAAAAATGATGATTGCTATTGTGGTGATGAGGATGATGATGATGGGATGCTAATGAAAATATGCAAAAAGATTAGTAATGATAGTAATGATGATGATGATGATGATAATAACAATTATAATAACAATAATAATAATAATAATAATAATAATAATAATAACAACAATAATAATAATAATAATAATAATAATAATAATAATAATAATAATGATGATATGAAGAAGTAGAAGAAGAAGAGGAACGACAATAGCAACATCGTAAATATCGTCCAGAAAACACCACCACCACCACCACCACCACCAATAAAAAAAAACAAGAATACCACCACCACCACCATCACTACCATCCCCCCAACACCACCACTACCACCACCACCGAGACATCACCACAACCACCATTACTACCAATAACAACGAAAACTAAAACAACAACAAAAACAACAAGAACAACAAAATAGCACCACCACTATTGCCAATATCCACAAAAAACAATACGACCGCCACCACCACAACTATCCCCCACCACCACCACCACCACCACCACCACGAGAAGGACAGCAAACGCCTGTACCAAAGCGGCACTTGAAACCTCCTGAAGGGGCGGCCGGGCTGTTAGCGGCTGTTCTTTTATTGCGCCATTAATTCTCGTCCCTCCGTCTGCTCTGCCCTCTTCACCCAATCCTTCCTCCCACCCCCACCCCCCGCCACTGCCACTTGAGAAACAGCCACCATCATCGGCCCACCTCCTCCCCCTCCTCCTCCATCTCTTCTTAAGGGCACAAAATGTTTTTTTTATTACTTTTGTTGTTATTCTTTGGTGAGATAATGGTATAGGCGGTGATGGTGCTAGTAGAAGTAGTAGTAGTAGTAGTAGAACAAGAACAAGAACAAGGCGAACAAGAAGAACAAGAACAAGAACAAAAAGAAGAACAAGAACAAGAACAAAAAGAAGAACAAGAACAAGAACAAAAAGAACAAGAACAAGAACAAGAAACAAAAACAAGAAAAGAACAAGAACAAAAACAAAAAATAAGAACAAGATCAAGGACAAGAAGAACAAGTACAAGAGCAAGAACAAGAGAAAGAAGAACAAGAACAAGATCAAGAAGAACAAGAAGAAGTAGTAGTAGTAGTAGTAGTAGTAGTAGTTGTTGTTGTTTTTGTTGTTGTTGTAGTAATAGCAATATTGTAGTAGCTGCAATGTCGGGCTACCAGGAAGCACTTAGGGTACTTTCTTTTCACTCTCTGGCCGTGTTTACCCAGCACAGAATGGGTCCTCCATGACTGACGCTATGAAACTGAACCTTTAACATATCATAAGAAAGCTACCAGTCCTGCCCTCCTGTGTGTGTGTGTGTGTGTGTGTGTGTGTGGTTCTACAGGAAATCATACTGACTGATAACCTCACCATCCTATATTCACACAAAGTCACGATCAACACAAACACTCAAGCTGCGATTCCATGACATTGCCGGTGAACAAGAACACATGAAAGAGTAACTAAAGGAACGATAAAGAAAATATATGTGTGTTTGGTGACAACGTACCTGGAATGTGTGTGTGTGTGTGTGTGTGTGTGTGTGTATGTGTGTGTGTGTGTGTACGCGTTTGCACGGATATTTATTGTATGAGACCAATTCTTTTCAATATGACTTTTTAAAATCAATACTCCCGTTTCTTGTTGTACTTTCATAAACTAACTATTTTCTAATGTTTTATTCACTTACCTTCCTGTGGCATTTCAATCCAGATACTATTTTCCACCCTACCTTTGTCTGAGTGGCGGCAGCTATCGACTTTCATCACTTACCCGCACACTGCAACATTTACCTGAACTGTGCTGTTTGGTATATACGACTATTTTCACTCAACGCCACTTTATTACGAGTCAGGTCTGCGTCAAAGCGTAATTTTAAACCGCATCTCCAGCTTAGTATTATAGGATTACCTAAATCGGATCTCTTACGTACAATCCTACATACAAACTGGATTTTTAGTATGTTTAAATTCCGTAAACTTTGGCCACGTATCATATAGTCTTCACATTACCTAAGTTCCTAGTCATATAATATCACGTAAACTAGTATTCCCTTGTTTATCTTCGCCTGAGTCTCATTCTAACTTAAACCTGACGCATGTTTTCATCTAATTTGTATTACAGTGCATTGAAAGCCCCAAAACTTTAACCTTTTAAAACAAAGTCTCTACCTACCTAAACTTCTCAATAGATACATCATCCAACTCTCTCTCTCTCTCTCTCTCTCTCTCTCTCTCTCTCTCTCTCTCTCTCTCTCTCTCTCTCTCTCTCTCTCTTCTCTCTCTCTCTCTCTCTCTCTCTCTCTCTCTCTCTCTCTCTCTCTCTCTCTCTCCTCTCTCTCTCTCTCTCTCTCTCTCTATATATATATATATATATATATATATATATATATATATATATATATATATATATATATATATATATATATATACATATACATATCCCAACCTGAATCTAGTATACGGCTTGCATTCTATTACATATAAATCTCTCAAACCAGAACCCTTCAAACAAGACAATTTACATCTACTACAGCTTCCTACATGACATCACCAAACCAAAATTTTTTTCGCTATACAATTTGACCTAATTCCGATTATATACCTTCCACCTGCCTCATATCTTGTTCATATTCTACTACATCTAAATCCTCCAAACCAGAACCCTTTATAAAAGACACACTTCACCTGACCCAAATTCATTCCTTACACATTTTTACCGATCATTTACCTTTCACCTGTCCCGCACACCTGTCTATCACGTGGGTCATTAGTCAAGGTGAATACGCAAAATGAGACACATCGGGGTAGGTGGGCGGAGTAAGAGGAAGCATTAACCCCCTGCAGTGGAGAGACAGACAGGCACTCCCGCAGCCCTCACAGCACGGCGGCAAGAAAGGCTTATGCACTGTTTTCCGCTTTTAGGCAGGAATGGACGTGATTAAATTAGACGGAGAAGAGGGAGCGGGTCATGGCTGTGTTCCTCATGTGCCTTGCATGTACAGAGTGTGGGAGAGAGAGAGAGAGAGAGAGAGAGAGAGAGAGAGAGAGAGAGAGAGAGAGAGAGAGAGAGAGAGAGAGAGAGAGAGAGAGAGAGAGAGAGAGAGAGAGAGAGAGAGGGGGGAGTTTTATTTGTTTTCAGAGTAGAAACAAGTGTTACGTAAGCAAGAAATACATAACACGGAGAAAATTTCATGCAAAACAACAAATTACACCAGGAAAACATGCCCTTACTTTGAACACCCCTCCCCTTCCCATCTACCCGCGCACACACACACACACACACACACACACACACACACACACACACACACACATAAAAACAAGCGAAAACAAGTGAGGTAAAAAAAGAAAAAAATAGTGCGCGCGTTTTACTTGGTGCATAATTCACAAGTTTCCATTGTGAGTGATAAGGGAGAGCAGCACAACGTCTTTTTAACGGCGCTATTTATCCGCTTTTATTACTATTTTGTGTCATTTTCATACCTTGATTAGGAGGAGGGGGAGGGGACACGAGGGCGGGAAGAGCTCATGGCTGGACGAGCTGGCATTCAATACAGCATTTCTACAGCATTTCTGGACAGCATCGCGGACCTGCTGCTGCTGCTGCTGCTTCTTTCTGCTTCACCTCGTACTCGTATTTTCCAACATGGGGCTAATTATGCTTATGACAGCCCTCCTGACTACCTTTACTAATATTTGCAGTATCATTTGCAGTAACTTTATTATTTCTATTTTTGTCCTTTCTATCGTTATTACTATTCTTATTTATATCGCTAATGTGATGCCTGCTCTTCCTGCTCTTTTCTTATTGGCTACTATAACTACGAGTACGTCACTTTAGAATTAGTGGTGGTGGTCATGGTGGTGGTGGTGGTAGTAGTAGTAGTAGTAGAAGCAGTAGCAGTAGTAGAAGTAGTAGTAGTAGTTGTAGTAGTAGTAGTAGTAGTAGTAGTAGTAGTAGTAGTAGTAGTAGTAGTAGTAGTAGTAGTAGTAGTAGTAGTAGTAGTAGTAGTAGTAGTACCTTAGAACACTAGAGGGAAGCAGCGGGAATCCGTCAGGTCTACAAGTGGCGGTCCCTGTGTGAAACATACGAGTACCTATCTATTTCCATTTATTATCCTCGTCCATAAATCTGTCTAATCTTCTTTTAAAGCTCCCTAATGACTCAGTACTAACAACCTAATTATTGAGTCTATTCCATAAATCTAGCACTCTGAGAACTAATTATTTCCTATTTCTTTTTATATCTAACTTTATGAAGCTTGAACTCATTATTTCTTGTAATACCCTCATTACTGACCTTGAGGATTATGTTTACGTCACCCTTCTTATATCCCCCTCTACCACTTGAAGCCCTCTATCAGATATCCTCTTAACTTACGTCTCTCTATGGAATGCAGCTTTAAAAGCTCCAATCTCCTTTCGTAAGGAATACTTCTCATCTCTCGTATCTTTTACTCATTCTCCTTTATTGTGACTGCAACAGACCTACACCCTTCCTGTTATATGGGGACCATAACTGCACAGTCTAGAAGAGGTCTTACCTGCACCAAATATAACTTTACTATTACTTCGGGACTTTCACTTTTAACACACATAAAGATTAATCCTAATACACGATTTGCTTTTATGACGGATATCAGATCTAATTGCAACATATTTTTTTTCGCTCTTTGCACCTATTGTGCGGATTTCTTCGACCTACACGAAGTACTTTACATTTCCCAATATAAAATTGCATTTACCATCTATCTATTTATTCGTTCATCTTACCTGTCTGCAGGGCGACTGTATTGGTATCAGACCTAATCAATATACAGTACCTATCTTCGTGATGTCCGCAAATTTACAAACACCGCTACCAATCCCATTATCTGGCAGCTGCAGGAGCAGGAGCAGGAGCAGCAGCACCACCACCACCACCAGCAGCAGCAGCAGTGGTCTTACTGCCGTCCCTGGCTCACATTTAAGAGTTAAGGAGTTGGCCGGGCAACTTTACACTTTCCTATGATAATTTCTACACATTTTGCCCCGTTTCAAGTCGCGCCATTCCAAACTATGTGAATATTCGTGCATGCAACTGTTTTCCTTCTCCCTTTTACTTTTATTACTGTTTCCAAGTTTCCATGACCGTATGTGTATTACCTTTCTACTCTTTTCTTCTCTTCCTGGGACGACTATTACATTCCTTTTAAGTCAGCGGGTAATACTCTATTATTTATACAACGAGTGGTGGTAATATTTTGGGCGGAATTAAGGCGGGTTTTCACGCATTCTCCTCAGGCAAGACTAACCTGAAATTACAGCGAACGGGTTATAAATCTTCCTGTTTTTAATACATATTGCCTCAGATTTTCATTGCCTATTTTAATTCCCTCCTGATTTAAGAGGTGTGAGGGTATTGCAATCTGCTTCCTTCTCCTCTTCCACTTCTTCCTAATCCTCCTCCTCTTCTGTTTCCTTCTCTTCCTGCTTTTAGTCAGCCTCATTTATTCTACTTTTCTTTTTCTTCTCATACACCTTCTTCTCTTCCTCCCCCAGTCTTTCCTCTTCCTCCTCGTCCTGTTATTCCTCCTCCTTCATTCTCGTATTTTTCTCCACGTCTTTCTCCTCTTGCACTTTCTCTTTTTCTCTCCTCCGTCCTCCCTCTCTTCCTTCCCCTCCTCCTCATTCCTGCAGGCGCGGCGCCACAACTTCTTGGTGGTTTATCACTGTTTCCTCTAAAATTTTAGCTCAGAGAGTCATCAATAACTCGACTTCTAATTACGAAACTCAGGACAACACAACGAAAATTAGGTCTAATACAAGAGCTATTCTTCTTTATTACTTTACTTTCCAAAGACGAACATCACTGCACTTAAGAACGAGGCGCAGCTTTATAAACATTTCTTTTTATACTAAGGCCTCGAGTTTGGCGACACCATTACTTTAACAACAGCCCAAAAAATATTTTAACTTAGGAAAGAAGTCAAAATAAAGTGAAAAAAAAAGGAAAAGGAACAAATTAAACATGATGATATTATGCCATGTAAAAGAAGAGTATATTACTAACATATATCTTATTTTTGTATTTTTTAACACCAACAAAATAACTTAAGAGCAAAGAAAAAAAAATAGAAATATATAAGAAAGGAACAAAGAAAATGGGACACACTGACCATACAAGAAAACAGCTCATCTTTAGCTAAAGCAGCTTCTATGAAGTTAGGTGTTCTGAGTCGTCTCCGCCAGTTTTTTTTTCTCATCCCCCACAGCTGCTAACTTTGTACAGGGGCCTTATCCGCCTATGTATGAAGATTGTTTCACATGTATGGGAGTTCTACTCATACCGCTATTTTAGACAGAGTGGAATCAAAAACTTTTCGTCTTATCAATTCCTCTCCTCTAATTAACTATCTTCAGCCATTCTCTCATCACCGCAATGTTGCATCTCTTGCTCTCTTCTATCGCTATTTTCATGCTAACTGCTCTTCTGATCTTGCTAACTGCATGCCTCCCTTCTTCCCGCGGCCTCGCTGCACAAGACTTTTCTTTCTCTCACCCCTATTCTGTACACCTCTCTAACGCAAGAGTGAACCAGTATTCTCAATCATTCATCCCTTTCTCTGGTAAATTCTGGAACTCCCTGCCTGCTTCTGTATTTCCTCCTTCCTATGACTTGAACTCTTTCAAGAGGGAAATTTCAAGACACTTATCCTTCAATTTTCAATGTGTCTCTTGATGTCTCTTTTGGGACTGGAGCCTAAGTGTTTTTTTTTTGTTTTTTTTATCCGGTTTTGTTTCCTTTGGCCAGCGACCCTCTTACGTAAAAAGAATAAATAAATGTATCTTTTCTTTGCACTTTTCTCTAACAGCAATAAAATAACGAATCAAGTAACAACAAAAAATTTTTGAAAAAAGGGAAAAAATGGGACACCCTGACCATAAAAAAAAAAAGATTGTTACATTCATCTCTTCTTTGCACTTTTTTTTGTTTCAATAGCAAGAAACTAACGAATTAAGTAGCAACGAAAAAAAAAAAACATGGAACAAAAAAAATGGGACACAGTGACCATATATGAAAAAAAGAAAATATTTGCCACATGCATCTCTTCTTCGCACCTTTTTTCTCTAACAGCAACAAAGTAACGAATGAAGTGGCGAAAAAAAAAAAGAAAAAAAATGGAACAAAAAAATGGAACAGATGGACCACACAGGGAAAAAAGTACATTTGACCCACATACCTTTTTTGTCTGCAGCCTTTTATTCTCTCAACCTGCAGCAACAAAGACAATCCAACAAAACTACCATACAAGTGAAAACAAAGAGCTGTAATTATCTCACGCCCCTTTTTTTGATGGTGTATGACAAGGAGGGTTTACTCAACGCCCCGCCACGAGGCTGTCCCGCCGCCACACACCCACACAAAGGTCCTGTTTAACCCCCACAAAGGCAAACAACACAATATCCAAGTCTCAGCCCCAATTCCCAGGTTTTACAAGGCAGCGGCAACAAACACGCTTCCTGTGGGGAGAAACTAAAGAATTACAGACAAACACCCTTTGAGCTGAACCCACACCGCCAACACCATTACCACCACACACACACACACACACACACCACTACCACCACCACCACCACCACTACACACACACACACACACACTGCCGCCGCTACCACCACCACCACTACCATTACCACACACACACACACACACACACACACACACACACGCTGCCATCACCACCATCATTCACACCATCACTAACAATTTCTCCAAACCACACTATTACCGCCGCCACCACCACGCACATCAATACCACCATTACTACCACCACGACACCCACCATTACCATCCACCACTACCACACCACCACCATCACCACCACCACCACCACTCCATTGCAGTAACTAAGTGTGGAGCAATGTAGTTAAATCAAACAACCTAATTAGGACCTAAAGTTCTAATTACTGTTCGAAATTCACTTGTATACCACCACCGCCACTACACAACACTATTTTACATTAGGGACGCATTGCCGTATCGATATCCTTGAAATTGAACCATTTTTTTGAGTATCGTTATTATTTTCAGTATCGATTGACTTTCTGCTGATGCTTTTGATGCCTATAAGGAAACTGCTGAATTGCACATCGCTGGTTTTAAGTTATTTTGTAAAGTATAACCTAGATGATTTGTAGAGGTAGAAGATAAATTATCGGCAATAACGTATTATCTAGTGTATATCATTTTGAGTGTAAGGTGTGCACGAAGTAATGCAGTGCTATAAAGTATTTCATGTGTTAGAGTGACCTGTGACGAACTTTGCATGAATAAAATAGATAAATAAATAAATAAGTAAATAAATAAGTAAATGCCACACAACCATGGTCAAGTCTCACATGTTGGCTTCCCGTGCACTTGTATCGGTATGAGTGCCAGCAGCAGTGGTCTATTCTTGTACTAAGGGTCTATTGTGGTACCAGTAATGTTCAAGTTTTTATCGGTACATCTTTATTTCACATCATGCATTCTTTGTCAGTGAAACATTAAATAATTTCTTTTCTATCAAATAGTGATTATTATTATTTTTTTTATTATTCGGTGATGTGGTTTTCATTCTGGTATTAATGAGTAATTTTTTTTCCTTTATTGATATCGTATGCGTTAAACATAATGTGAAGCTCCATTTTGTTAGCTATTTCTCATGCATCAGCAGCACTACCACCATCACCACCACCTCCACAACGACCACTACCACCATCACCACCACTATCACCAACACCACACTACCCAAGACACTGCATTAAATTGACAAAATCTTTTGGCTCTTCTTTACGAACTGGCACCTCAGCGGGCCTTTTTCTTATATATATTATGTTGCCACTGGCCGGTGCCCCTCTTACATAAAAAAATAATAAATAAATAAAAAAAAGCACCACCCCCATCACCACAACCACTACCCCCTCAGAAAAGTAGTTTCCATGGTTATTTTTTTACAGCTTTATTCTTTTCTTTATTTTTCATTACTTTAATGTATCTCACTCCCCACGAGACTGTGTTAAAAGTGTTTGTGCAATACGCGTGTTTTGTGCAATCTGACTTAGTTCTTTTCCCTGCCTACCGGCCGGCTTGCCTTTTTCTCTTGAGTGCAAGATGCTTTCCAAAAAATTAACCAATAAAGGAAATATAAAAGGAAGAAGAAAAGCAACAAGAATGTGACCTACTTCCTCTGTTTTTGTTATAAATTTCAAGGGATGAGGCACCCAAACCCTCGACCCCTGTTTATTTTTTTTCTTTATTATTATTATTTTTTTTTTAGGTGAGTCGCCATAATTAAGGGAAATACGGACGCAGGTGTTCTAGGGTGCCCTGGCTCAGGTACAAATTATAATAATTGAATATCATCGACGTGATTTAAGAGGAAGCAGTCTTTCCTTCCGAGAATTTTAATTACTCTGCGTTATTTTCGGTCCACTTACCTTGATTTCTTTTTTCCCACCTGTAATCACTTGAAACCAACCCCACCAAAGCAGGTAATAGCTATCGCGCGTGAAAAAAGAATAACTTCCTGAAAACGTTTGCGAAAGGGAAAGTTTCGTAGTGTCAGTTTCCGG
>NC_087187.1:7037500-7042500 GCF_035594125.1 Scylla paramamosain
ATAAGGTGAAGGAGAGGAGGGAAAAACTCGGGAATGTGCAAAAATGATGATCTAAGAAACGGAAGCAAGGAGGAGAAGAAGGAAGGGGAGGAAAAATAATGAAGAAAAAGGAGATAGAATATATTAAAAGTAAAAAGAAAAAAAATAATACAGATGGGAATAAGGGAATGAATGGGGAAAGTTGGCAATTTAAGCACAGGAGGAAGAGAAAGAGAGAGGAAGGAAAGAATAATGGAGAGGAGGAAGGAGAGAAATTATCTAAATTCTAGGGATAAGAAGGAAGGAAAGGAATATGGGAAGAGGAATAATGAAGAAGAGGAAGGGAAGGGATTGTGTAAGAAAGATGAGTAAATGATAGGAGAAGATGGGTGAGGGAAGGGTAAGAGGAGGGAAGAATGGTGATGAGGGGGAAGGAAGGGAATAATGGAAGGAGTGCTGATAATAGTGAGGGAGGAGAGGGAGGGAGGAAGGAAGGAAGAGGAAGGTGAGAAATGAAGAAGTAGATATGATAAAGTTGAGAGAGAGAGAGAGAGAGAGAGAGAGAGAGAGAGAGAGAGAGAGAGAGAGAGAGAGAGAGAGAGAGAGAGAGAGAGAGAGAGAGAGAGAGAGAGAGAGAGAGAGAGAGAGAATATAACGATGATGATGAAGACAGCAAAAGGAGCTGCAAAGGAAAATGAAGTGAGGGAAAAGTGAGAAGCTACTGAAGGAGAGAGAGAAGATAATGAGAGAGACAAGGAGCGCTAGGAGAGAGGTGAGGAGGCAGAAGTGAGTAACGGTGAGAGGGAGGCGGAGAAGGAGGGAGGGAGTGAGAGAGGGCAGAGGTGTTTTGCGAGGCAGGGTGATGGAAGAGGAAGAGGAGGAAGGCGGAAAAGGAGGACAAGAAGGAAAAGAGGAAAGGGAAGGATGATGAAGTAGACAGAGAGTGGAAGGAGTAAGAGGAGGAGGAGAAGGGTTAAAAGTAAAGTTTTAATGCACTTAAGTATACATTTTAAGGTCACAACATGCAGGAAAAAACTTACCCAGCACACACACACACACACACACACACACACACACACACACACACACACACACACACAATAACCTCCTCTATAATCACGCAGGCTTTTCCTCTCATTATGCAACAACG
This sequence comes from Scylla paramamosain, assembly GCF_035594125.1. Taxonomy (NCBI): domain Eukaryota; kingdom Metazoa; phylum Arthropoda; class Malacostraca; order Decapoda; family Portunidae; genus Scylla; species Scylla paramamosain. The sequence continues at coordinate 7,038,630 of NC_087187.1, forward strand.
ATAATCAGTCAAAACTATTTTTCACCAATTCCTAATCCAAGCCATCAATTTGCCGGGCCAGAAATGCATTACGGATCAACCTCTGAACAACACTAATACCCAACACACGGAAATGTTACAAAAATGTGAACCCCGCGCTTATTGCTGCTGCTGCTGCGACTGTCACATTAATAAATATATACACGTAAATCATTTTCGCGTTTGCAGAAGAGAATAACGAACAATATACTACGAGGTTATAACTTATGCATTAATTCATACTCAGCTTCGCAAAGAGGAAGATTCAAGGATTACAATGTGAGATTAAACTGTATATATATAGATCAGACTCGTTCACAGACAGAAAAATCCAAGCAATTCAGTGACAGACGGATATCAGCATTTCCTCTTCCTTCTCTTGTTTGTGTTTATGAATGCATTGACGAGAGCCTGAAGCAAGTAAATGATGGTTGCTTGCAGACATGATTGATCGGGGATGTAATTAATAGTGAAGATGGATTGAATGGCGAGGAAGTGTTTTAGCCTCATGACAGCCGCTCACTCAGCTCAGGCAGACTCCATTACGAGGCCTTGGGGTTCCAGTACTTCCGGGATGAGAGATGAGTGATAAGGGTTAATCACTGCACCATGAATTCAGATGCACCTTCTCATATACGCAGCACAAGGAATAATAACCTCTAAATACATCGTGGATTCAAAAATGTATAACTTCTTTAATTCATATTTCCCAAGATAAGTGTTAATAACCTCTGTACTACAATGTGAATTTAAATATTTTTGTTATCCCTGCTTCCCAAGATATGTAGTAATAACCTCTGATTATGTACCGAAGCGTAAATTTAAATACTTTTGTTATCTCCATTTACCAAGATAAGTGGTAATAACTGCTGTACTAAAATGTGAATTTCAATACTTTTGTTATCCACATTTCTCAGAATAAGTAATAATAACGAATAATTACTACAACATTAATTTAAATACAGATTCTACTATCCCATTTCTTTTTATCCATATTTTCCAAGACAAGTACTCTGAGGTCTGCAGCGTGAATCTAAATTTATATAGTCACATTTCCCAAGCTAGGTACTTATTTCATTACATTTCCTGCGTTAAGATAAGTGATTAGTGTTCTAGACATAAGCTCAAGTATTATTTTCTCTTCATTTTTCACGATAAGAGAAGTGACATTGGTGTCAATTAAAACTACACCAGCCAAGTGACAATAAGTGTTATCTAATACTACACCAAATAAGAGGCAGTAAGTTTTAGCGAATACTACAAACAATAGGCAATAAGTGTTAGTTGATTCTACACCACGCAAATGACAACAGGTCAGCTAATACTACACCATCCAATACCACACCAGACAAGTGGCAATAAGTGTTAAGTAATACTATACAAAGCATTCAGATACTTCTTTTATCCTCATTCCCCACGTGTCAGGGATTAACCCACATTTACATACAAAACAAATGCTTCATCTCGCTAAAAATGTTGAGTTGCATGTTGTAAATAATGGATGGCGGGATGCTGTGCTGAGCCGATGGAGTCAGAGCAGAATAATAAATGTGCTTGTATTTGCTGAATGGCACACACCATTACGTAAGCTGGTTAATAACAGAAACAATACCTGAATATCCAAAAGAGAATGCTATATATTAATTGATAAATTCCGCTATATAAAGATTGGATACGTGTCGATAAATGCTGGGTGTGCGATACATGTTGCTGCATAAAGATTCAATAAGTCAGGAAACACTGTATGCTATTAATAAAATCTAGGTCAGTGATACATGCCGCTACATAAGTTAAGAAACGCTACGTGCTGTTAAATAAATAGAAGGTCAATGATACATGCCACTACATAAAGGTTAAATGATAGATAAGACAACACCACATGCTACAGGATAAATACTAGGTCAGTGCACAAAGACCAACTGTAAGAATGGGCACGTTACATCTTAGTAAACAACTGTTGGTCAAGTGATACATGCTGCCACACAAAATTGAATAATACGAAAGAAAATGCTGCGAGCTGCTAAAAACGTCACATCATTGAAGAACGACTCTGTAGAGAATAAATATACGAAAGAAAACGCGACCCTTAGTAAGTAAAGGTCATGCAAGTGATATATGTCAGTAAACAAAGACTGAATACAGAAAAGGAAAGCTGAGTGCATTACCACGAGTAAATACTGTGTTAAAGTAGAAGCTAAATACAAGTTGATCTTTGACCTTTTTCCGCGCCTCGATCAGCCTGGTTGAAATAGTGAAGGAAGTGAACAGCAACGCGTGCCAATCTACTGAAAATAAAAGGAAGAATCACAACACAAAAAAGTAACACACATCAGCACACGTCTCAGTCCTTACCAAGCATTAATCAAGCAATAACAAATTTTAATTTTACATCAGGTTGAGTAGTCCATTTTTTTTTCTTTATTTATTTTTGCGTGCTAAGTCGGGGCAAGAGCATAAAAAGGAGTGTATTAAAAAAAAATGTCTCGTAATATTAATAATAATAATTTGGAAAGTGAGATGTCATGATACTCTTTTAAAACGGCTCGACTCGTAGGAAGGAGGAGAAAGAGAAACAGAAGAAAGTTCCAGTGTTTACCAGTGAAAGGGATGAAAGACTGAAGATGATGGTTACCTCTTGTATTAGTAAGGTGGAGGGGATAAGAGTGAGAGTAAGCAGAAGGTCTTGCGGCCGTGGGGAGTGGGCGGCATGAAGTTGGCAATTTCAGTAGAGCAGTAAGAGCAGTAACCATGGAAATAATGGTAGAATATAGTAAGAGATGCAACACTGCGGCGGTGAGTGAGAGAATGAAGACAGTCTGTTACAAGAGAGGAGTCGATGAGAAACAACTTTTTATTCCAACATGTTCACTGGAGCAGCATGAGTCTGTAAGCAAGTGTTACATGCCACAATGAAACACTTCAGTTTTGCATCAAGGCAGAAGTACTTATCTGCGTTACACACCACAGGGAAACGAGTATGTTTGAATTTCGCATTACGTTATGTATGTGTAGTTTATATACATAAACTGAATCCTTGTATTTTCATCACGGTAGTTCATATTTGTACAAAAATTGAACACACCAGAATGACTTACATTGCGCTAAGGTAAATGTCAACCAGCACGAGATATTAAGTTAGATTATACCGTAGCCCGCGGCAGCCCGCGACAGACAGCTCTCTGGGTCATGGTGAAATAATTATCCCGTCCCAAGACACAAGTTTGCAAGGGCGCCAAAGTTTTGCACGTCGTGCTATAAGTAGCCTAACATTTCAGCATTTCTATTCGCACTTTTCCTGCAGAGCATGACAACCTTCCTCGTGAAAATCAGCAATGTGTGTGTTCTGTCTAGCTCGCTCTACAGTATTGTTTTGCCTCATAAAAGTTACACGGCATGAAGAGCAGCTCGTAATTACAATAACGATATCTCACTCACTTTCCACAACTGCATGAGAGAGAAAAATGCAATAAATCCTCTTATCAAACTTACTGTAATATATTTTGACAACAAAGAAAAATCAGATTCCATCATTAAATACACGAGGAGGAAACTTGCAGCGCAGCACACAGAGGTGGAGCGACAACGACACTGAGTCAAAAGCATTCCTCTTTTTTCTTTTTTTTTAGCCATTTCATGAAGGATATTAAATGAAATACATCTCCTCATACAACTTATCGTAATTAATATCGCCAAAACAAAAGAAAAGTTGCCCTTTTGTTAAATGCATATAAGAAAGAAAAGCAGCACGAAGGTAGAATGACAAATCAACATCAGCAGCAGCAACAACAACAACAACAACAACAACAACAAGAAACAACATCAAGAACAACACAGGAACACGTTCATGCACTAC
>NC_087187.1:7047500-7052500 GCF_035594125.1 Scylla paramamosain
TCCAGACCTTCATGTTATCTCTTAGTCTATCCTGTTGGTGGAAAGAACACACCCAATATGAATAAACACTTTTCCCTCAAATTCAAGCTCAATCCAGGTAACTTTTAACTATTGCACTATACCTTATATCTCACTTTCTCCTGTAAACTCAATGGAGACACTTAATACAAGAAAACACTTCTCTAGTAGAGTAAACCCAGATATCTAATACACGTACACTGTATAGTACCTCTCCTCTCGTATAAGGTCACAGACGACACACTACATAACCTCATTCTTCCTCACATACACCCAGAGTTTTATATTACATCTACTTCTCTCCTAGAAGTGAAAAGAGGACACAGAGTTCACCTACATTTTATAATATCTCTCCTTGTCTCCTGTAAGATCATAGACGACACATTACATAACCTCTTTCTTCCTCACATGCACCCAAAGTTTTATATCACATGCACTTCTCTCCTATAAGCGGAAAGGAGACACAAAATAAACCCTTCATATCTAAATTAATCTTAGTATAACCATCGCTTCTACTTCTTTTGTTCTCCAACCACACGGAAACTAAAAACATCCTTTACAATTTCCAGTCTGACACCTTCCCTCAGTTCCCAGTGTAACACTCTTGCAGGACCTAGTTTAACACCACTTCTTACTCCTCCCAGTCACCCTTACAGTTACCAGTCACCACTCTTACAGTTCCCAAGGACACCCACCCTTATTGTTCCCAGTAACGCCCCCCCCCACAAACAATTTCCAGTCTAACACTCACACACAGTCTAACACCTCACCCCCTCACAGTTTCCAGTCTAATCCTCCCCCTTTTCAGCTCCCAATCTAATGTTTCCCACCCTCCTTTACAGTTCCTGGTCTAACACTCACACAGTCTAAAATCTCTCCCCCTTTCAGTTCCCATTTTATTCCCCTCTTCCCCCTCACTCTTCCCAGTCTAATGTTCCCCTCCCACCCACAGTTCCCCCGCAGCGAGTGGCCATCCTGAGCGAGGCGGGGCTGGAGGTGAGCGGCGTGATCGGCCCGTACCCTGTGAAAGAGAACCTGAAACTCACCTGTCAGGCCTCCGGAGGTAAGAGGAAAGGGAGAGGGATGGAGATTGAAGTGGAAGGTAATGGAGGAACGGGGAGGGAGAGGAGAGGAGAGGAGAGGAAAGGAAAGGAAAGGAAAGGATACACCCACCCACTCACCTACACACACACACACACACACACACACACACACACACACACACACACACACACACACACACAGGTAATGAAGAGGTAGCGAGGGAAAGGAAAGGAAAGGACACACACACACACACACACACACACACACACACACACACACACACACACACACACACACACAGTAAAACAACAAAGACAAATGTGAAAATGTGTGATTGGACATGAGATGGAATAGAAGAGAGAGACAATGCATAAATGATAAACGAGGAGAAACAGGGGAAAAGTTAAACTGAAAAAGAGGAGCTACAAATAATAAATAAATAAATAAATAAATAAAGGAAAGGTAAAAGAAAGGAGTGCAAATAAATACAAGCAAACAAAAATACAGCTTGACTAGTCAATAATGATAATAGTGTGCAAAGTAATTAATACATACCAACGAGGACAATAAATGCACAAGTGAGTGAATTTGGTACGAGTAACAAGAGTAATAAATGAAAAAGTGAATGAATATTTAAGTAAAGAAATTGAACATGGAAGAGAGAAAAAAGAAAGTCAATAAACATACGAAAATTATATGAATGAACCAATGAAATGATAAAAGAAAGAATAAACAGCAATAGATACCCAAATGAAGAAGCATATAAATATAATAAATGAATGAATGAATGAATGAATGAATACATAAATAGATTATAAATAAGCACACTACTGAAAGCATATAACCAAATAAATATACACAAAACGCATCAAACATACGAACCAAACACTACCACAGCAAATTCAACCTAACTTCGCCACCATGACGAACCTAACCTAACCTAACCTAACTTAACCTAAATCTAACCCAAAGATAACCTAACTTGACCCAAAGCTAACCAAACCAAATTCAACCTACCCAAGATCTCACTCATTCCTAATCCATACGCAACCTAACCAAACCAATACTTGAACCTTACCAAACCTAACCTAACCAAACTTAAACCTAACCATACCTAACCTAATCTAACTTAACCTATACCTAACCTAACCACACAATCTTTCCCACAACAGGTCGCCCGCCGCCAGAGGTTACATGGTGGCATGAAGGCTCTCTCATTGATGACCTGAGCGAGAACACGACCACCCAGGTGATCCGCAACACGCTCACCCTGCCCAATCTGAGCCGCCAGCACCTGTACCGCGTGATCACTTGCAGCGCCGCCAATTCCAACATGACGCGGCCACTCAACACCTCCGTCACTCTGGACATGAGCTGTGAGTGGCGTCAGGGTGGTGTGGGTGGTGTGGGTGAGTGAGGTGGAGACAGACAGGTGGACATCAAATACTCGATTAATATGTAAGGAAAGTTGCGTGGATGGATTAAAGGTGATTAGTGATTAGGATGATATTAAATGGGTAATAAGAATGGATAGAGTGAAACAGAGAGGTGGATGGAGACTGAATGATAGGAATTGGTCGTTGATAAGTGGAAGGGTAAAATATACAGAAAGGAAAGATAAATATGAGATAGGAATGGATTAAGTGAAGATGACAAGTGATAAGGATAAAATTAAATGGATAAGAGTTTATGAAGTGAAACAGAGAAGTGGGTGGAAATGTAGGAAAGTGAATGGAATTATAAGAACAGGTCATTGATCAATACATGGTGGGTGAAATGTGTGAATTGGGTGGAGTGAGTGAACATGACAAGTGCTTAAGGAAAATGAAATGGATGCATGATAGTTGACGGATTGAAGCAGAGAAGCAGACGAATATGTGGAGAGGCAAATGGATAGATAAGACGACGTAATAGATAAGTGGATAGACAGAGGAAAGTAAATAAACTAAAGTAAAAAGCCCAGAGCGAAATAAACAGAAATGTGGATATGAGGAGAAATAAACGGATGGTATAGATTATCAGAAGTGGAGCAGCACGAGGAGAAAAGTTGAGTGGGCGTGAGGGTGGAGTGGTGAGGTGACCTGCGGGTGGTGGATGGAGCGTGTGGAGTGAAGGAACAGGTGAGTTTGAAACGCTGCCTGAAGTGTTAGACAGTGATGCAAACAGGAAGGAAATTTCAGTCAGAAGGGAGGAGGTAACAATAATATTACTGTAATTAAAAAAAAGAAAGAGAGGAGAGTGAAAAATATAAAGAATACTAACTGCTATATCCGGATTGCAGCGCCGGGAGGGAGTGAGGAGTGAGGGCCGTGAAGGGAACCCGCTTTGCCTCCCTTCCTTTGACTCGTGAATTATAGTATTGTGCTGAAAACTTTTGACTGAATCGCTGAATAGCTCATGACACGCCTTGAGCCCCAAAGAGGATTAGAGAAAGTGTTGTCCAGTTTTCAATGTGCCACAGGTGGAATGATAGGCAGACTACGCTTAGTTTATGTGGATAACTTGTATGTGTGAGACAAGATTAAGGCTCGTATTCAGAAACCCTTTGCTTTGTCGCCACGGTTGTTTTCAAGGGCCACAGAGAGAACTAGCCGGGTTCTCAAGTGTTTTTCCAGTTAATAATGTAGAAATCTTGTTGATCTGTCACTAGAACCATGAAAACACCTTTAAAAAACCCGTATAACTTCATCTAAAGCCTTCTGAATCTATTCGTGGTGCAAGTAAAAGTGTTTCAGAAGACGGTCCCAAGACTCAAGTAGGGACAAGGAGCGTGTACACAGAGGAGGCAGCGCGACCATCAAAATAAAGCATGCAATCTGAGTCCTGTGGTGATAATTATATAAGCGGCACAAAACGTCATCACTTGATTCGGTCTAGGCAGAGGGGCACGTGGGCGAGTGAGTGAAGTAGAACTGATGGATATATGGATCCGTGGGCAGATAAATGGATAGATGAAGACAGGTGGGTAAGAGATATAGATTAGTGTAGCTGTACTTGTATGCTGGCTGACAAAGAAAAATACCTGGAGGAGGAGGAGAAGGAGGAGGAGGAGGAAGAGGAGGAGGAGGAGGAGGAGGAGGAGGAGGAGGAGGAGGAGGAGGAGGAGGAGGAGGAGGAGGAGGAGGAAAGACAAATTCAGAAAACAGAGGAGAATGGAAGAGAAGACATGACGATCAATAAATACCTTGAGCTGCGTGATACTTTCTCAAGTGTGTGTGTGTGTGTGTGTGTGTGTGTGTGTGTGTGTGTGTGTGTGCGCCCCTGTATATTAGAGGCAGTGCAGCGAAGCAGTAACATGAGTGTCAAAAGCGTAGGGGGATAGAGACACGTTCCTTTATACACGTACCTACAAGTGGCGTCTAGTACAGGTAGCAATGTCCCTGAAGTCTCTATAGGTGAGAGGGTTCCTGTCCCCACACACACACAGGTGAACCTCGGGCTCCCTAGGTCCTCAAGATTAAAAAGACGAGGCTTATGAAGTGACGCTCTTACAGAAGGTGGAAGGAGGTGTAAAGAGTGAAGTCAGTGAGGTGGACTGATGATTCCCTCTTGAAACAATACAGGTCTTAGGAAGGTCGGAATGTGGTCAAGTAGTCGAGAATAAGAGTGTTCAAGTCGTAGGAGGAAAACAGTGTCCACAGTGAAGTAAGAATGAAAGTGCTGAGGTCAAGTGGCAAGGATAAAGGGGTGGAAGGAAGCGGTCAAGTTATCAAGAGGGGAAAAGTGTTCGCAGTGTAGTTAGAATGAGTGTTGGAAAAGAAAGCAATAAAGGAAGGAAGAAACAAAGGAGAGATGAAGTCAAAAGGAATAAAAAGTTTTCACACCGCAATTAGGAAGAACATGCTAAAGTAAAGTAGAAAGGAAAGAATATTGAAGGAAGGAAGGTGTTTACATCTCGGAAAAGAGTAAAAGGGAAAAAAGGAAGAGAGTTTTCAAGT
>NC_087187.1:7057500-7060000 GCF_035594125.1 Scylla paramamosain
CTCCCTCTTTTCCTTCTTTACTCTCACTCACTCTTCAATTCACTCTGATTCACTCCTTTTCTCTCCTACGCACTCTTGAATTCACTCTCCCCTTCACTCCCTCTCTCTCCTTCCCTCACTCTTTAATACACACATTCTCTCTTATCTCCCTCGCTCATTCATTCTACTCTCACACTCAGTAACACACACACACTCTCTCTCTCTCTCTCTCTCTCTCTCACTCTAATTCACTCCCTCTCTCCTCTATTCACTCTTTAATGCATTACTTCTCTCTGATTCACTTACTCTCCTCTCTCCCCCTCTGTCACACTCACATAAATACACCCCCTCCTTCATTCTCACTGGGTCACTCTACTTCATTCCCCACTCCTCATACTCACATTAATACATGCCCTCCCTCCCTTCTCTCCTTCTCTTCGCTCACTCTCCTCTCTATTACTTTAATACCCTCTCTCCCTCACTTTATTACCCTCCTTCTCTTCCTCTTACTCACTCGCTCACGTCTCTCACAGTCACTAACACCCACTCTCTCTCCCTCTCTCCCTCCCGCAGGTGCTGATGGAAGGCAACGTGAGCAGGTCCACCCTCCGTCTCACGCCCACAAGGGAGAACCACGGCGCGGTGCTCTCCTGCAGGGCTGAGAACAGAGACCTGCCGACGTCAGTGGTGGAGGACATCATTAAGCTCAACGTGCATTGTGAGTGTTGTTTGTGTTGTTGGTGGTGGTGAGGGAGGTTGGGGTGTGTGGGTGTGTGGGTGGGTTGGTTGGTGTGTGTGTGTGTGTGTGTGTGTGTGTGTGTGTGTGTGTGTGTGTGTGTGTGTGTGTGTGTGTGTGTGTGTGTGTGTGTGTGTGTGTGTGTGTGTGTGTGTGAATGGTATGAACATCAAACAAGAGAGAAGAAACCATATAGTCAGTCATGAAAAAATAATCTATAAACACAAATAGATATATGAATAAATAAATAAATAAAACAGCACAGAAGAACAAAAGCCTCCCTGGAAAAAAAAAAGTCAAGACAAAGTTATAATGCCAACGAAAGCACCACACGAGGAATGACTGACGGAACAAGCGGACAAACGACAGAAAGGACACAGACAATACCAAAGAAGGGTTGGTGACATTTTCCCGGACCATTTATTCCTGTAACATTTATACCCTCACTATTTTCCGAGCAATAAGATACAAAAACACGCCCAGCCTTCCATTACTCCCACAGGCAGCACAGGTCACTCCCGCCATCAGTAGCACAGCCATTCCACAAACTCCACCTGTCCCTTACAACTCCCGCGCAATTACTCACAACACTAACTAAATACCATAATTGGAGTAACATTTGGAATAATAATTGGAGTAACGTAATGTTTCATAATGTCTGGCGCTCCTGCTATTACCAACAAGCAGTGAATGGCAGTTTTAATGTAGTTATTTCAATTTACAGAGAGAGAGAGAGAGAGAGAGAGAGAGAGAGAGAGAGAGAGAGAGAGAGAGAGAGAGAGAGAGAGATTGTGTGTCCCAGGTGAGTGTTTAAAAATTATGTATACGTAGCGGCTCGCGTTCCACAAGTAATTTTTTTCATTATTTGTTATGGCATCGCGAGAAATAACATTGTTAGAATAGTATGTAGGTTTTTCTACTTATGGCACTACATAAAAAAAAAAGCAGATGCTACATATTTCTTATTTTCAAAGGTAACAGGTACGGTTCATATATATATATATATATATATATATATATATATATATATATATATATATATATATATATATATATATATATATATATATTTTTTTTTTTTTTTTTTTTTTTTTTTTTTTTTATTAACATATGCGTTACAAGTTCTCTCTCTCTCTCTCTCTCTCTCTCTCTCTCTCTCTCTCTCTCTCTCTCTCTCTCTCTCTCTCTCTCTCTCTCTCTCTCTCTCTGTGTGTGTGTGTGTGTGTGTGTGTGTGTGTGTGTGTGTGTGTGTGTGTGTGTGTGTGTGTGTGTGTGTGTGTGTGTGTGTGTGTGTGTGTGTGTGCTTTTTTATTTTCATTCTTACTTCTTTATGTGCTTTCCTTTACTGTGTACACGCCTACCCACCTACCCACCCACCCACTAACACACGCACACACATCATGGTGAACGTGGGCGGCGACATGGCTCTGCTCTTTACGCTGCAAGATTTGTGGGTTGTGATATAAGTAACCTAAGCCTGGAGAGCATACCTGTGAGCGGCAGCTGGAATACGTATGAATATTGAGTGAGGTTTTCATATTACTTGCTGAGTGTCCTGGTGAAAGTTTATGTCAAATAGAAAATATTAATAACCCTCATGTTGGCTATCTTTCTTGCTGGCCTTCTTTCTTTCTTTCTTTCGTTTTTTTTTTTCGTTTTTCTTTCCCCTTCTAAGGTGCAGTTGTAATTTCAGAGGTGCAGTCAGGTGTTTTAATTTTTTTTTTTTTTTCTTGGTTTATGAGGGTGTTCTCGCGTGTTCTGGTGTGCATGGTCAAGAAGTTATAG
>NC_087187.1:7062500-7085000 GCF_035594125.1 Scylla paramamosain
GAGTAAGAGAGGTGGAGAGTATAAGGGATGGGATAATGAGGGATGAGGGCAGAAGAAGGAAGGAAGATAGGACAAAAACCGGAAGGCAAAGAAATATGAATGGGATAATGAAGACCAGGAAGAAAGGATGTGAAGAGGGAGAAGGGAAAAGGAGAAGAATATAAAGAAACGTAAGGGAGACATAGTAAAAGGTGGAAGTAAAGGATGCAAAGGAAAAAGAGAATGAAAGCAAAGGAGGGAAAGGAAGAGTATGTAAGGAAATATGGATAAAGGAGGATGATGTAAAATAATTCAATGAGATAAGGGAAAAACGTAAGATTCAGGAAGATAGGTGTTGAAGGAAAGAGAAAAGTCAGGAATATGATAGGAGGGGGAAAGAATGGTCGATGAAGGAAAAAATGAAAAAAAAAAATGAATAAATAAACACATGAAACGAAGAGAAAGAAAAACGTAAAAATATATTCAATAGAGAGAACAGGAAAAGAATGAGGGAAAAGCGGAGAAAGAAAAAAAGGAAATGACAAAGAGATAAAATCGGAAGCAAAAATAATAAGAAAAAAGACAACAACAAATAGAGAAAAAAAAAAAAAAAAACAAAAGAGGATTAAGGAGAAAGGGAACAAGAAATAGGGGGAAAGAAAAGAAAAAAAAGTGATAAGGAGATTACACACTAAGAAAAAAAAAACAATGAAACACAGTAATATGGTAGACACACACACACACACACACACACACACACACACACACACACACACACACACACACACACACACACACACACACACACACACACACACCAAAAGAAGATAAACAAATACAATAAAACAAATAAATAAGAATTCTCATTACTGATCCCACAGAAGGCAAATATCAGGATTATTTTTGGTCCTTACTTTCACAATGTTGGAAATACAGTTATCAAAGGAAGACCTGAGTCCCTTCTTCCTCCTAACAGGCGGGAAGGTAAGAGGGAAAGGGGAAGGAGAGGTGGTAGGAGGGGAGAGTATGAGAAAGAAAGGGAGAGACGAGAAGACAGGATAAAGAGAAGAAAACAGAAAGAAAGGGAAATATGGAGGATGTGGGTGAAGGAAAAGATACCTGGAAAAGGGGAAAGGAAAACACGAGAATAGGGAAAAGGGGAAGAGAAGATGAGATGGGGAAAAGAAAGAGGTGATAAAAAGAAGGGGAAGGAGATGATAAAAGCACGGGAAAGAGAAAGTGAGAAAGGAAGAGAAAGGGAAGAGGAAGGAGAAGGGGATGATGAGAGGGAGGAGAAGGGGAAGTGAGAAAGGAAGAGAAAGGGAAAAGAAAGAAAAGGGAAGGAGGGAGAGGGAATTGATGCGGAGCGGGAAGGAAAGGATTAATACTGCTGCTGACTATAACTTGGCCTTTGACGAGCTCAGGGCCTGCTTGTAGCTCTTCCTGTGTGTGTGTGTGTGTGTGTGTGTGTGTGTGTGAGAGAGAGAGAGAGAGAGAGAGAGAGAGAGAGAGAGAGAGAGAGAGAGAGAGAGAGAGAGAGAGAGAGAGAGAGAGAGAGAGAGAGAGAGAGAGAGAATGTGCTTGAAGGAAAATTTTAGTGTTAGAATATATTTAGGTAGAAAACCAACATACCTACTACTACTACTACTACTACTACTACTACTACTACTACTACTACTTCTTACTTCAGATGAGGTACTGCATCACAAACAGCTTTACAAGGATCAAAAAGTCTGTTGCTGTTTGTTCTTTCCTTGTGTTACTCCTCCTCCTCCTCCTCCTCCTCCTACTACTACTACTACTACTACTACTACTACTACTAGCACCACCATCACCATCTTCATTACTATCAATCCAGCCACCATCATCACAACCATCACCATCACCATCATCATCCTCACCATTATCATCAATCCAGCCACCATCATCACAACCAACACCACCATCATCACCATTGTCGGATCAAATCGCACCGTTGGCTCCACTTAAGAACACTGACAAAGGTAATGGATGCGGTGATTGTCGTTTTAAATACCCCATCATTCTCATCTTCGTTCGCTTCCCTTCACTCCCGCTTCTGAAACGGAGACTGATTGCTATCGTTACTGCTTTTAATTAGGCAAGGAATCGCTCGCATCGCCCCGGGAACACCCCGTTAAATAACCCAGATTCTTGAGTGGTAATTAAATATCTCTCAAGTGGTAGGAGGAGCAGCTGTCTGTCTGAAGTAGGAGCAGGGAGGAGATGAGAGGAGAGTGTGCACAGGGGAGAGAAGGAGAAGAGGGAAGATGGTGAAGAAAACGTAGAGAGGAAAGAGGGAAAAGAGAGAAAAGGAAGGAAGAAAAGTGTTCAGAGGAGGAGAGGAGGAAAAGAGGGAAGATGATGGAGGAAACGTGGGAGGAAAATGTACTGAGGGGAGAGAAGGAAGAGAGGAAAAGCAGGGAAAGAAATGTGCACAGCGAGAGAAGGAATAGAAGGGAGATAATAAAGAAAACGTAGGTAAGGAAAAATAAAAATAAAAGGAGGAAAGAGAAAGGAGAAACTGTTTCAATTAGGAGGTAGGAAAGAAAGGAAGAAAAATGGATAGAGAGAAGAGAAGGAAGAAAAGGAAACGAGGCAAGGCAATAAGAACGAAAACAATAGAAAGGAAGGAGAAAATAAGAGAAAGAAGAAAATAGCTAACAGTCTGGAGCAGGAGATGAGAAGAGATAAAGGAAGGAAAGGATGAAATGAGAGAGGAGAGGGGGAAAGGAGATGAAGGGAGGAGGTATGAAGGAGGGAAAAGAAATGAAGGAAAGCAAATGAACAAACAGATGAGGGAGAAGGGAGAGTAAATAAGATGAAAGGAGGGAATAGAAGATGAATTAAAGAAAGCTCAACAGAGGGATGAGAGGAGAGGGGAGAGAGGGAAAAAGAGATGAAGGAAGGAGATGCAAGAGAAACCAGGAAAAAGATGAAGGAAAAAATAAGTGAATGGAAAACTTAGAGGAAAGAGAAGGAAAAAATGGAGGGTTAAAAAGAGGAAAGGAGAAGCTGAGAGAAAGGGAGGAAGGAAGAAGCTGTATGTTTGTAGGAAAACGAGAGAGAGAAAAAAGCGAAGAAAATGGAGATTGTTAAGAAAAGAAAGAGAAGAAAGAGGATGAAATATTCAGAGAGGAAAGTGAGAGAAAGGAAAGAGGGGAAATGGAATGATGGGAAGAAAGAAAAGTTAGGAGCTGCCTATCTGGAGGAGAAGGGAAAAGAAGGAGGAAAAATGAGCGGATGTAGAGCGAGAGAGAGAGAGAGAGAGAGAGAGAGAGAGAGAGAGAGAGAGAGAGAGAGAGAGAGAGAGAGAGAGAGAGAGAGAGAGAGAGAGAGAGAGAGAACGAGATACAAAGTACAGAAAGAAAGAGAACTAGTGAAAAAGGGAAAGTGAGAGGGGAGGTGAGGAAGAGATGGAGAGGAAAAAAGAAGGAAAAAAAAGTAAAGTGGGGAGGAAAAACCAGAGACAGCGATGAAGGAGGGAGGGAAGGAGAGAAAGAGATGGAGGACCGCTGGGAGAGATGGAGGGAGAAGAGGGAGGTAGATGGCGGGAGAGAGCTGGTGGGCGGACAAGGAGAGAGGGAAAAGGTGGAAGAATAGATGTAGGGAGAGATGGGAAGGGATGGGGGTAGAGAGAGTGGAGGGAGGAGAAGAAGGAAGGACGAAGGTAGAGTGAGGAGGGTAGGAGAGATGGGAGGATGGAGATAATAAGAGGGTAGGGAGAGATAGAGGCAGGGAGAGGCGAGGAAGACAGTGAGGGATGGGAGGTGGGGAAAGGGGGTAGGAAAATGCCGGGAGAAGTAAGAGTGATGAGGGAATAAGTACCTGACACACCTATTTTGTGGAGTAATCAGTACAGGTGTGCCAGGTAATTAGGTAATATTAATGGACTAATTAAGGTTACTCTGAACACGGTGATTTCATCTTTTTAACGTGGAAGACTTAACTTTGACTGAACTATTTATTTTGATCACTGCGATTTATATTGTAAAAATAATAACATGGCTTTTAATCTAAGTGCTTTTACTTATTGATGATACGGCTGACTCATTAACAAATATCATTGAGTCCTTTCTATGGATTGGTTTGAACGCGGCGGTTTATTATTCAACACACGGGTACCTTTACGCAAACAATTACTCATTCCACAGTTCACGCTTCTGGTAACATTAAACAACATCCCAGAAATGGAATACGTTGTCATTAAAACCACCAAAGTCATTTGCTGCGCTGACAATTCTGGCGACTTTGTAAATAAACCCAGGAACTGCACTAGAAGTAAAACCATCAAAGGCACTCACAACGACTGTATTACGTCAACATCCGCGAACTAAAGGATGTAGGCCAAGGCAAAGACACAGACACTACAGGCATTTACTGTACACACATATATTGGCATTTATAGCAACACAAAAAAACATCCTGTCTAGAAAACAACGAAAAGGACACGAAGGGCATTTACTTTTTTTTTTTTTATCTAAGTCGACATTTCTGCCTCGGTTAAAACACCCATGAATAAGAAAAAAGATAAAACGTTTGATTAAATATATAGAATAACTAGAATAGAAAAAAAAAACATGAAGTACATTTTCTGAACATAATATACTGATGTTTCTTTTAACACTAAAAAAACACAAATAAAAACACACCAACTAAAATCATCATTATAAAAGAAAAAAATACACGAAGGCCATCTGCTTTACATAACATATATTAACATCCCTGGCACCGTTATGAGAATGTCCACAAATTGAACGCACAATTTAAAACACAGAAGGCGTGGAAATAAAGACAAAATCGCAGCAGGAAGGAGAGGCAAACACGCGGTGACGCCAAGTTAGAGGCAGCCAGTGATGAGTGTCGACGTAATTGGAATAACTTGTTGGATTGAGTAAATTACGTTATTAAAAGGATAATTAGCGTGCACTGTTAGGGATCGATTGCCAGGCTGTGATTGGTAGTTTCAAATTATTAGTTCAGGTGTTTCATAAGGGACAAATTTGATTAACTTCGGACAGGTAATTATTGACACGCGTGGCTTGTTTATTTTATCATTCTCTCTCTCTCTCTCTCTCTCTCTCTCTCTCTCTCTCTCTCTCTCTCTCTCTCTCTCTCTCTCTCTCTCAATTTTACTTCATATAATTTATTTGCATATTTTATTCATCTATTCAATGACATTAGTTTATTCATTCTATCAGTTTATTTTGATAAGCGGCGAGAGAAATTTTGCAGTGAATATCGACGACTTTCAACATAATTTACCCTGCAGGTTTATAGGACACTCAGATGGACACCACAGCCCTCTAGAGAAAATAAGCTTACGTGCTTCATCTGTTTATATCTGCTCTGCTTTCTTTCACCATTTCTAGGCTGCTTGGATGATGAATGACTTTGACTTGTGTTGATGAGGGAAGAAACGGTCCCAGGACCTTTGTTCTTTATATATACAAGTATGTACAGATTATACTGAGATATGTGCAAAGACTAAAGAAGCTTGCGACGCCGGATCTGGAGTGAACCTGACATCTCTCAAACATTCGCCCAGCCCGTGACATTATCGTGAAAGAGAACTGCGTTGCTGGATGTCTGGCCAACACTTTGTAATATGATACACTAAACTGTGCTGACTCAACTGTTTGGCTGGCGGTGCACACATTCAGCTACACACGATCCCTGTTGTTACATCTCGCCTCTGACGCACATCGCACATTAATAAGTGTACAAATAGAAACATAACAAAGCGTAACATGCTGTTTTGTTAGTGTAATTATCCACGTGTTACCTGCTAGGTATATGACGTCTTTATACTTCAACATTATAACCCAACAATACTACCACTTCCTTATCTTGCTATACTTCCTTACCATTGTTACACCATTATAACCATAACACAACCGTCACCCTTCCAGGGCACCATGGCTCAACACTGCCTCATCATACAATAAGACGCCTTAACACTATATGTACGCTGCACCACAATAACATTTACAACAGTGAACAACTCGATACATTCCATACCCTGCCACCTTAACTGACTGAACTATTTGCACAACGATGAACTCGGCACTATCCACATTCTGGCACTTTAACTAACGCAACAATTACACGCAATAAACTTAACACTATCCGTGTGCTGCCACCATAACTGAGTCACCACTACACAACAATGAACGCCCCCATGCCACTGCTAATCCATCATAATCACGTCATCTCAACTTTTACTCAACTCTTACACACTACGAAGCTTTAGACACGCTACATCAAGACGCATCACACCACAGCCATGCAGCGACACTCTTCTCAGCAATGGATTGTGTCTTGCATGAGGCCGTATCTCATGCATTGTACCTGGCACTATAACTCTTGTCCCCTCCTGTCTCCTTCAAGGTCATGCAAGCCAGACACTGCATTAACGATAGATGTGTCACTGCAAAGGAAAACGAGGGAAGAATACTCGTTAATGTAAAATACCACTTCACTACGACATTCCACAAAAGATACTGGGTACTCTGTCCATGTTCTTACACACACACACACACACACACACACACACACACACACACACACACACACACACACACACACACACACACACACACACACACACACGATACAAACATCCAAACGAAACACTGAAAAAATTAACGCATAACATTTTTCACATACAAAGAAACTGAAAACACACACACACATACACACATGAATTCCCACCACCTCACACAATCTCCTCTCTCTCTCTCTCTCTCTCTCTCTCTCTCTCTCTCTCTCTCTCTCTCTCTCTCTCTCCCTCTCAATGTCACCTTTCGCCCACAGACCCACCCCGGCTGCAGCTTCGCCCCGGCCACAGCCTCACACTGAGCCACATCAAGGAAGGTGATGACGTGTATTTCGAGTGTGAAGTTCACGCCAACCCACCTGTCGAGGCCGTCAGGTGGTTCTTAAAGGTGAGCTCAGGTGTTCTTTCTCTCCTCCTGGCTGTCTTTGTATTTGTTCTATTGTGTCTTTTTAATTTAGGTCTTCTTGTTTTACTTGTATGCTTCATTTCTATTCTCTCTCTCTCTCTCACTCTCTCTCTCTCTCTCTCTCTCTCTCTCTCTCTCTCTCTCTCTCTCTCTCTCTCTCTCTCTCTCTCTCTCTCTCTCTCTCTCTCTCTCTTTCCTTTATTACCTGTCACACCTTGACTTTCATTCATTCTCCATCAATATCAATGTCTCGTTATTCTTTACACGTATTTTGCCCTTCGCACTTTTTATCACTATCTCATTCAATTGTATTTCTTCCTTAGCTTTGTTACTCAGTATGCTCTTCCTTTCTCTCTCTCTCCCTCTTTCCTCCCTCCTGCGCATCATTTTTCCTTCCTTTGACATACGTTCTTCCTGTCATCTTTCATTTTTACTACTCCTAGTTCCCTTCATCCTCCCTTTCCCCGTTATTCCGTTTGTCTTCTCAGTCTTTCCTCCAGGTCTATTTCCTCCCTCTCTCTCTTCTTCTTTCTCTCTCTTCCCACATTGATTTCTTTCCACTCTACCTCCATCTTCTGTCTCACAGCACTACCTTACCTGCGTTAAAAAGGTAGAAAACTCAGGTAATCTATAAATATGAATGCATTAATTTCTCGTTATTTCTCCCCATCAGGGCGGGGGGAAGAAGGGCGGGAAGTTTGCCATTAGGCCGCTAAAAGGAGAGGAAGACAAGATGAAAAGAGGCTTAGGAACTTGCATCATCAGGCGCCATTATGATGAGCCACCTAACGCCAGTACAAACCCTCTTCCTCCCGCCATCAACACAACGCCGTTTTGTTCCTCTTGTTTTTCCTGCCATAAACGTGTCTTTCCCTCTCCTCTTTTTCTCGGTCCGCGTCGTAAACACTCGTAGGTCCTGAGCGGCGGAAAGCGGTACAGTAATGGCTCGCCTGATGACGTGAATTTGGGTCATGTTGTAGCTGACTCTCTCTCTCTCTCTCTCTCCTCCTCTCTCTCTCTCTCTCTCTCTCTCTCTCTCTCCTCTCCTCTCTCTCTCTCTCTCTCTCTCTCTCTCTCTCTCTCTCTCTCTCTCTCTCTCTCTCTCTCTCTTTTTGTTTTTGTTTAGGGCGTTTCTTTTGTTCGTGTTCCGTCATCCATTTGATCTGTTCTTATTAGTATTCGTTCGTTAGCGACTTTCTTTTTTTTTTCCTCTTTTATTTATCTTGGTTCTCTGTCTCATTCTCTCTCACATTTGTAGTATTCCTTTTGTAGTGTGTGTGTGTGTGTGTGTGTGTGTGTGTGTGTGTGTGTGTGTGTGTGTGTGTGTGTGTGTGTGTGTGTGTGTGTGTGTATGTGTGTGTGTGTGTGTGTGTGTGTCCCATTTTAATTTCTCCAGTCTAGTTTGTTCTCTATTCATCAGTGCGGGTTGTTTTTTTGGTTGGTTATATCTACATATCTTTATGCTCCAAGTCCTCCTCCTTTCCTTCTCCCTCCATTATCGTATTGCATTACTTTTCTGGAATCGGATCCGCTTTTGGGCATGGTCTCAGCCTTCCTTTGTTCTCCATTCATTATTCTGTCGTTTATTTTTAGCGCGTTGGATCCGCTTCTGAAGCCTCTCTTTCGTCGTCTATTCGTTCCTCTTTTTTAGCACTATGTAAAGCAGGATTCGCTTTTGTATACACTCTCTTAAGGCTTCCTCTGATATCCCTCCTGCAGTCTTTTGTTTACTGAGCTGACTTGAGCGGCGACACTGCTCACTCCAGACCGCTTCAGCCATTCACTGTAATAGTTTTAGGTTTTAGTGGATTTTCACTCTCAAGCACTTCCTCTCACTTAGCCGTCCTGTCCCTGCCATATTTTCACTTGACAGTGATATATATTCACTTAGCAATATATTCCTAGCCATAGTTTTTTTTAACCTAACCATATACTTGCAGCCGCTGATTCTCACCCAGCCATAGATTATCACCCAACCATACACTCATAAATTTTCATCAATCCATTAATTTTTAGCCAGTTTCTTTCAATAGTCATTCACACATAGGCTGTTTCTTTTTCAACCATTCACTCTCCCACAGTTTTCCTAAGCCATTCATTCGTAACCACAAGTTTTCTCCCAGCCATCCACTCAGCTATTACTGTTCCCTCACCCATACTGTTTGACACATCAGTTCATGAATACCCATACATTTTCACCGAGCAATAGAAGACTACCCATAGAATTTCACCCCGGCCATTCAGTGATAGCCAACAGAATCCCGGACTATTTTATGCAAGGTAAACAATTCCTGGGTTATGTGGGGAGGCCGTCCCTTATAACGCTGACTATAATATCGCTGTAATTAAAAGTATGCTGTTTAATAACGTCACTGTGTTCTAGGGTATCACTTAATTGCAGGGTGTAGTAATGATTGCGATACGATGTGAATGTTATGGTAATTATTGTTTAAGTATTCAATAACAACCAGGCTGGCTCAAACATTGGTCTACACACACAAAAAAAAAAAATAATTACCTTTCGCTTTTATGAATTTTTTTCTGACTAACTGTCATGCTAACCCAACTTTTCTTTTTTTTTTTTTTGTTCTTTCGTTTTTTTTTTCTTTCTTTATTCTTTAGCCCTCGCGGACACGACACAATGTTTACCTTTCTTGATCAAGTGGAAGAAAATAAGCCGTTGGAAAACTTATATTACTTTGCAAAAAACTTTACATATGGTAATTCTGGAATCCTTATTTTTCTTTTTCATTTTCATCATTATCATCATGCAAAGAATGTGTCTATGTGTGTGTGTGTGTGTGTGTGTGTGTGTGTGTGTGTGTGTGTGGGTGTGTGTGTGTGTGTGTGTGTGTGTGTGTGGGTGTGTGTGTGTGTGTGTGTGTGTGTGTGTGTGTGTGTGTGTGTGTGTGTGTGTGTGTGTGTGTGTGTGTGTGTGTGTGTGTGTGTGTGTGTGTGTGTGTGTGTGTGTGGGTGTGTGTGTAAGTATGGGTGCGTTGCGGGTGGCTCCTTCACAGTGACAATATTTACTCTCCTTGATCGAGTGGAAGAAAATAAACCGTTGGCGAGCATACATTATTCTTAAAACTTTATTATTCTTTAAAACTTTACGTACGGCATTACTGAGCTGCAAATTTTCCTAGTTAACCAACATCCAGAACAGTTTTTTTTTTCTTTTCTCCAGTGACAATATTTACTCTTCTTGATAGAGTGAAGGAAAATAAGCCGTTGAAAACTTACATTCCCCCAGAAAACTTTACATTTGGTATTACAGATGTTTCAAATTTTTCACTGCCAATCACCATGGAAAGCATTTTTTTTTTTTTTTGGAGACGTACGCAGTGACACTTTTTTTTTTCTAATCAAGTGGGAGAAAATGAACCGTAAAGGAACCTCCAGCATCAAAAGTTTACATAATGTATTACCAAACAACATGTACAGCCAAGTCTTCATTTTTTTTTCACCACAGTGACAATATTTACTCTTCTCGAAAGAGTGGGAGGAAATAAGTCGTTGAAAAATTTCAGTTCTTACAAAAACAACGTGCATTATAACAGTTCTGACTTTCTCAATCAATCACCATGTAAAAGTCAAGTCTTTGTTCTTCTTTTTCCATTGTATTTACTCTTCCCTGGCAGAGTGATGGAAAATATGACGAGGACGAGTCCGCGGTATTCTTACATGGTACGTTTCCATATTTTCTTACAACCGTCAAACAAAACAAAGAGAAATCTTTTTCCTCGTTTTTTCTGTCAGCAGACACAGTATTTAATCTTCGAGATGAAGTAAGAGAAAATAAAACGCTGATGAATCTTCACTATTCCCACATAGTAGCGCACGTCATTCCTAAGTTACGAATTCTTCCAGCAAACAAATTTTTTTTTTTCTGATCTTGTCTACAAACACAACATTTATTTTCCTCGGCAGCGAGAGACAAAACACAGCCTTGAGGGACCCACACAATACCCACACAACAAAAATACACCATTACTGAGTTGGCCTTGCATTGGTCGATAGCCTGGGGGAAGCTGGCTGCTGCTGCTGCATTACAAGGGTGAGGTTGGGCCGCCGACCACCCCACACGCACCTAAGCCCGAACCCCCCAGCCCACGGGGACCGCTTTCCCCGCTTAATGGAGATACGATCCGCTTCTAATCGCCTTCGAACCTCCGCGAGCTGATACTTTTCCTCATACTTTACTTGATTATACGTGTTACGATCCTTCTTTAATGGTGTTGGGGACGGACGACTGGCAGCCACGTGCGTTGGTTTGCATATTTGCCTGGCGCTGAACGTAGAGTGTTCCGAAGGTATGAAAGAATCAGGTGTATAACATGCTCTGTCTCCATGATTTGGTGTGTGTGTGTGTGTGTGTGTGTGTGTGTGTGTGTGTGTGTGTGTGTGTGTGTGTGTGTGTGTGTGTGTGTGTGTGTGTGTGTGTGTGTGTGTGAACTTAAGAGGGGCTAATAGCATATACGTGCGGCACCTCAAACCATAAATAAGCTGCAGGAAGTAACTTGCACGAAAACATGTGCAGCCACTCTGTGCACGAACCTGCGTGTGTGTGTGGTGTGTGTGTGTGTGTGTGTGTGTGTGTGTGTGTGTGTGTGTGTGTGTGTGTGTGTGTGTGTGTGTTACGAGGACCTCCAACGTTTCTGTATGTACGATTTTCTCTCAGTCTATCTATCTACTTATCTATCTGTCTACTTGTTGTTATATAATGGGATTCATAATTACTTCTTAATCCGTCTGTCTGTCTCCATATCTGTGAAACTGAGAATATTTTACCTATCTACGTCTCATCATCAACCTGTCTATATCGGAGTCTATTTTAAAGGCAGCCAGCTCATCATTCCATAAGTCTCTCTCTCTCTCTCTCTCTCTCTCTCTCTCTCTCTCTCTCTCTCTCTCTCTCTCTCTCTCTCTCTCTCTCTCTCTCTCTCTCTCTCTCTCTCTCTCTCTCTCTCTAACTACCGACTCAAAAATCTATCCTTCTATCAATCTCTCAATTCACTTTTCTATCTATTTATTTATCCAGCTATCTGCTTGTCTGTTTACCTGTCTACCAATAAAAGAACCTAAATAATTAAACCAAATAAGTAATCAACTATTGCCGATACAACAAATGATACGTAAGTAAATCCAATACATAAATACATTACACACGAAGAGTATAAACATCTAGCTATCATGTTCGTCAGTCCGCCAATCATCGTGACATAAGAAAACCTAACGTGTGTGTGTTTCAGGGGCAGGAACTGGAGCAGAATGTGTCAGCGGGGATCATCGTGGCGAACCGAAGTCTGGTTCTCCAAGGGGTGGGGCGGCGCTCCTCGGGGGACTACGTGTGCAAGGCGTCCAACCCCAGGGGCGAGACAACCTCCAACCCTCTGCACCTGAACGTGAAGTGTAGGTACCCCTGTGTGTGTGTGTGTGTGTGTGTGTGTGTGTGTGTGTGTGTGTGTGTGTGTGTGTGTGTGTGTGTGTGTGTGTGTGTGTGTGTGTGTGTGTGTGTGTGTGTGTGAGGTTAATATGAGTGTATTAAAAGGAAAGACTCGGCTATCATATTAAATTACTTGACATGTAGCTCAATGACACGAATGAGAGAGAGAGAGAGAGAGAGAGAGAGAGAGAGAGGAGAGAGAGAGAGAGAGAGAGAGAGAGAGAGAGAGAGAGAGAGAGAGAGAGAGAGAGAGAGAATCAAAGGAAGCAAGAGCGGTTGGAGAGAGAAACAGGTAAAAATATCGTCTTTACCACCCTCTCTCTCTCTCTCTCTCTCTCTCTCTCTCTCTCTCTCTCTCTCTCTCTCTCTCTCTCTCTCGTACACTCAACCACTAAAGAGGCTGCAAACCTGGTAGTCTCCGTGCCGTATCGTGCAGGTAAGACCCTTCCCACCCCTCCTCTCACCTCACCTGTCCCCTCGCTCTCACTCTCACACCGACACAAGTACCCGGAGGAAGAGAGTAAAGAGGAGGAGGAGGAGGAGGAGGAGGGGGAGTGAGTAAGTGGGTAGATACTAGATAGCCGCCGGTAAGAGGAGAAAGGTAAAAAAAGAGTTGAATCTCATGAAAGGAAAGTGAGGTGAGGTAGCGAAGGGAGGGGTGAGATAAGGTCTTGGGGAGGCAGTTCACGGGGACAGATTAGATGGTGGAATGGAGAGCAGGTAGGAATGCATCTAGCGGCTGGTTTTATTATGGTGAATGCTGATGAAGGGTTTGTGTCTGAGTGAGTGATATGGTGGTGGTGGTGGTGGTGGTGGTGGTGGTGGTGGTGCTATTAGTTGTAAAGAAGAAGAAGAAGAAGAAGAAGAAGAAGAAGAAGAGTAGAACTAGTAGTAGTAGTAGTAGTAGTAGTAGTAGTAGTAGTAGTAGTAGTAGTAGTAGTAGTAGTAGTAGTAGTAGTAGTAGTAGTAGCAACAGCAGTAGCAGCAGCAGCAGCAGCACACTAAGCTCAGAATAAAGATGTCACTGCGTCACTGAGTCACTTATACCTCTCTCCCTTCCATTTCCTCCCGCCCAGCCTTCCTCCCTCTCTGCCTCCATGCCCATTTCCTCCTTTCCTTCCTTCCCTCGTCTCCAGGTGATGTTCTCTACAGCCAAGGAAACGAAACACCTCCCTAAGAAAGAAAAACCCTTCAGGAAACACACACACACACACACACACACACACACACACACACACACACACACACACACACACACACACACACACACACACACACACACCACTACGTCTCTTGTCTTTGTTAAGCTTCACTCCATTATCCCATTACATCAGTAGCCTTCCTTTGTGGCTTTGTAGGCGCGTAAAGGCGAATTTTCAGCGTTACGTAATACCAAATGAGCTTGCAACAGAGAGCGTGCAACATCCCCCTCCCCCGTCCTTCGCATTCTTCTCCTTTGATGCTATAAAGGTCCACGGCTTCTGAAGATCCTTTATATGCGAGATTTCACAATACTTGAAAGACTGTCGCGACGGTGGAGGGAGAGTGGAGGGGGAGGAAGAGGTGGAGGACGAAGAAGCAAAATGAGAGCAAGGGTGATGGGAAAAGTGAGACGAACATAAACACAAACGAATATATAAAAAAAAAAAAAAACACAGCAGCATGACCGTTTATGAGGACTCTATTACCTATCATGCAGTTAAGGAAATAACAGAAAACTTCTAATCACTGAACGCCTCCACTCTCCAGGGCTGGCAGGAAAGAAGTGTCAAGCTATGGAAAAGATGAAAACAACCACCAGCGCCACTCCTGCCCGGTGCTGGACAATCACCACCTTCGCTAAAGAGGCATTCTAAGCGCAAACCTGAATGAATTTTAACTGCAGTTTGTTAAGACAGTGGATAGTGTCTCAGTTACGGATCAGAGCGCTAATACATATCCAATCTGTTTTTGGAGACAGTTATTGCTGTGCTAACGGTGACACAGAAATCTAAGGAGGCCTACAAGTTAATGGCCAGAGTTCATTTGACGAAAATCTTTTATCCAGCATCTTGAGGTTGTTTTTGTCTTCTTGTATTTTTTTTTCTTATCAGTTGATTGTAAAGTAATTGTCTGGATAAAAATAATCAAATCCTTTCAATATTTTAACTAATTCTACCAGATTATCTTAAATCCACCGTTTCGAAAGGTTGGTTAAAATTTGTTCATGAAGCCTTTCTTAATTTTAGTTTTCATATGTTATTATATTATATATTTTAGTTGTTATATGTTGCACTTTTCTAGCTTTTATTTATTTGCTCATTTATCCAATTATTTATTTTACTTTATTTCATTTATTATTTATGAATTAATTTATTTATTCCATCTATTTTTTTGTGAACTATTTTCTAACAAGACAAGGAAAACTATACGTAGTACTCAAGAGTTATATATCTAATATAACCCTTTCTGATTCATTTTCGAAGAAAAGTTCGATCGAGTCAATCAATTTGATGGCAATTTTAACGACATCTGAAGAGTGTTGACTGGGCTCTAGATGGCTCGGTATTAAGAACAAAGGAGGAGGAGGAGGAGGAGGAGGAGGAGGAGGAGGAGGAGGAGGAGGAAGAGGAGGAGGAGGAGGAGGAGGAAGAGGAGGAGGAGGAGGAAGCAGTATGAGAGCAAGGACGGCATTAAAAAAGACGATGACGAAAAGCAAGAAGAGGAGGAGGAGGAGGAGGAGGAGGAGGAGGAGGAGGAGGAGGAGGAGGAGAATGAGAACAAGGACGGCAATAAGAAAGAGGATGATGGTAAAGTGGGAGGAGGAGAAAGGGGAATAAGAGAACGAGGAACAAGAAGAAAAAGAAGAGGAAGAAAATACGAAGAATGTACCAAGGTTGTAACACGCCTGTCGTTCTTCAAGGTAAACGTTCCCTTTGAGTTCCTATTATTTTTCTGGAACCCCAAGAAGTGATGATACGATGATACACCCTTTGACACTCTGAAGGAGGGGGGCAGAGTGGTGAATGAAGGATGAGGGAAAGGGGGTGGAGGAAGGGAGCGAAGATGACCCGGAGGGAAGGATAAGAGAAGAGGAAGAGAGGATTATGTAGGAAAGGAGAGAGAGAGAGAGAGAGAGAGAGAGAGAGAGAGAGAGAGAGAGAGAGAGAGAGAGAGAGAGAGAGAGAGAGAGAGAGAGTATATGAGACACGAGGGAAAGGACGGGAAATAAATAAGAGTGGGTACGAAATATCAGACGCAGGGGACGGAGGAGGAGGAGCGGCAGGTAAAGACTGTCATCTGTATCGCCGTCACTCCTACGCCGCATAACATTGGCGTCCTTTACACCTCCTCACGTCACTTTCCTCTTCAGCCCTTCTCTAAGGAATTTACTGGCCAAGATTGAGTTCTGAATGGAAGGACGAGAGCAGGTGACGACGAGAGAGAGAGAGAGAGAGAGAGAGAGAGAGAGAGAGAGAGAGAGAGAGAGAGAGAGAGAGAGAGAGAGAGAGAGAGAGAATAACACTTCTCCCCATCCCGCCAGTCCGCCCCACCTGTGCCGAGGACCAGCAGTGGACATATGGCAGTGGTCGCGGTGAGCAAGTTAACGTCACGTGCCGTGTCCACGCCCATCCCGACGCCCACTCCTTCCGGTGGGCGTTCAACACGTCCGCCGAACTGCTCCACCTGCCACAGAACCGCACACACGCGCTCCGCGACCGCAGCACCGTCACCTACACGCCCATGACACACCATGACTTCGGGACGCTGCTGTGCTGGGCCGTGAACGAGGTGGGCGGCCAGGTGCAGCCCTGTGTGTTTCTTATCGTGCCTGCAGGTAAGGGGTGCAAGTGTACCGCGGGATTAAAGAGGGAAGAGAGATTTTATTGTGGGTCACTGATGGACAAAATGAGGGTGGAGGTAAGGGTGTGCATAATGTGTGATGAGATGAAGGGGCGGAGGCAGGGCTCCAGTCAGGGCACTCACTAAGGCCTGCCTACCCACAGCCGCGCCGGAGCCGGTACACAACTGCAGCGTGTGGCACAACGCAAGCAGCGCCGCGGGGGAGGTGTTGGTGAGGTGCAGCCCAGGCTGGAGCGGTGGCCTGACGCAGACCTTCACGCTGCGTGTGCGTGCCGTGCGCCGCGTGTCAGGCCGGCCCCAGGTTGGCGACGTGGTGGCCTCCCTCACCAGCCCCGTGGAGCCACTCTTCACCGTGACGGGGCTCGCCCCGGGGACCGAGTATCAACTGGCAGTGGGCGCCTCCAACTCCAAGGGCGAGGCGCCTTCCACCCTGCTGCTGCACCACACGCCCATCGACGTGGCCGAGAAGCGGACCAGTGCCACGGCAGCCGAGTCCTCTGGGGGCGGCATGGACCGAGCGCTGCTGGCGGTAGTGCTGGCAGCTGTTACGGGCGCCCTCGGTTCAGTCGTCATCTGTTTTCTTGTGGTGCTGTTTGTCATCCGCCCACGCCTGAGGCACGCCCAGGCTCACGCTCACTCCCACGGCCGCACGCAGCCGCGGGTCGTGTGCCACAAGGCTGGTGCCGAAGAGGCGGTCCGCTCACCTGGCGCCGGCCAGGGAGATTTTGACCAGATACAGGGCGGTCCAGACCTCATCCTCGTGCGTGCCAGTAAGTACTGCTAGGCCAAGTGTACGTGTATACACACACACACACACACACACACACACACACACACACACACACACACACACACACACACACACACTAACAAACAAACAAGCAAACAAACACGTACAAAGTAATACAGCAATCACTGCAACCTCTTTTTCCCGTACAGATGCAGAGAAGGAAGGCGCTCCGCCGCCCCCCGCGCGCCCCCCGCTGTTACCACCGCCACCCTCTCGGTGAGTACCTTCAACATGCTCCCTCCGCCGCCTGCCGCCGCCGCCGCCGCCACCACGCACTCGCACATCCTACAGGAGACGTAAGTTCACACGTGCCGAGTGAAATGTGGCTGTGTTTTGGCGGCGGCGGCGGCGGCGGCAGCAGGACAACAGGGCGGTACATCTGCGGCGCCGACACCTCACAGACACACTGGTGGCTGCGTGGGAGTTATGCCACGAGGCGTGAGTCTGGAGTGGCGAAAGTGTCGGCCGATGCGAAGAGGCACTTTGCATGTTAACAAGGCTGTGTCTTGGGTGTTGCAGAGCGGCCAGTACGGCGGGACGCAGGGCGCCACGGCGGCCACAGGCCTCTACATGGACACTTCCGCCGGTGGCCTCGCCGGCAAGCCCAGCAGGGACAGCATCAATCCCAGCTACAGCAGCGTGAGCAGCAGCAGCAGCTTCGGCAGCATCGGGGCAGGGCGAGGCGCCCTGAGTCCCGGCGTGGGAGGCGGCCTGGTCCTGGCTCAGCAGGAAGGTATGAAGGTCGGCGGCGGGACGCTGCTCAGCCCCGGCATCGAGCCCGTTATAGAGGCGCCACGAGGATCCTGCCACACCTCCGCCTCCGCCGCCACCAGCCCCGCGACGGTGCCCTCCACAGGACCCCTCGAGGCCCGCCGCCTGTCTGGGGTAGCGGCGCCCCTTGGGGAGGTGCAGGGGTGGGCAGATCGCGTGGGTACCGGCGGATTGAGGGGACTGCCTCCCCGCCGCCCCTCCAGCTCGGGGATTCACTCTGAAGGGTTTCAGCACAACTTGAGCAGCAGTCGGGAGAGCTGCGTCTAGACAAAGGGGCGTAGCTTCTTCCTCCCACAACATTCCCAACCATCCCCTGCCCTCCCTCTCCCCTCATCCAACGCTCCAGCAGTGCCGCGGGAAAGGGAAGGCAAGGTCAGTGGACACAGCTGCCTGCCGCTCCCCCAGGTGATAGCACGAGTGGCAAGGCGCCAGACATGCTCCATGAAGGCGTGGCGGTCCGCACGCCCCGTTCTCCTTCCCTGTCCTCCCCACCAGTTGGGAGCTGCCGCACCTGGAGCGCCGCGTCTAATGACGCCATACCACTAAAGGACAGGTAGGGCCTCGCTTCACGCCCAAAGAAAAGTGTAAACAGGAGATCAAGGGTGGTACTCCTTATCCCGCTGGGTCAACACAGTGCTAAGCTTGTGTACACAGGGTGACGCTGTGCTCCTCCTCCCCAGCCCGGTGTCCTTCCCTCCCCAAGCCTTCCTTGCGCTGCTTCCTTTTGTCACGTCCTCTTCCTCCTGTAAAATCCCTTCCGTCCTCACTCCTTCCCTTGCTGCCTCCTTTTACTACATCCTACACCTGCCACCTCTCTCTCTCTCTCTCTCTCTCTCTCTCTCTCTCTCTCTCTCTCTCTCTCTCTCTCTCTCTCTCTCTCTCTCTCTCTCTCTCTCTCTCTCTCTCTCTCTCTCTCTCTCTCTCTCTCTCTCTCTCTCTCTCTCTCTCTCTCTCTCTCTCTCTCCCTTGTTTCCGGCACTTTTTCGCTTTCAATTTCCTTTCATAATATTCATCCTCTCCTCTTCTTTTTTTCCATCCTCCTCCTACCTTCATCCTCTTGCTTCTCCTCCCCACTTTTTTTAATGGTCGATACTTTCTTTCTATTCGGTGAACTCTCTCTCTCTCTCTCTCTCTCTCTCTCTCTCTCTCTCTCTCTCTCTCTCTCTCTCTCTCTCTCTCTCTCTCTCTCTCTCTCTCTCTCTCTCCTTGTGTGTGTTTATATATATTTTCTTTATTTTTTTTGTTCATTTATCTAATCTTTAGTTTATATTCCTTATATTCCTAGTTTGCATAAGCGCCACGATCTGAATTTTTTTCCTCCTCCTCCTCCTCCTCTTCTTGCATCTCTGTCTTTCCAGTCCTCCAATCTTTATATAAAATTTGTGCTTCTTTTTATCATCTCGTTCTTCTCTCTACCACGCCTTCCTCTCCTCCATCTTTTTTACTTAGCAGCTCTTTTCTTTCTCTCCTCCTCATCCTCGTCCTCCTCTGCAACATAATAAAGCAAAAACCAGAATATACTCCAACACACGGAGGATCTGCAGAGATGACCCAAGTTTTCATATTTTGGAGAATATTCGCGGGAGAGAGAAAGAAGCAAAGTAGCGAAAATGGAAAGAGAGAAAAAATATATTGCATCAGGTCATGAGTGTGTGTGTGTGTGTGTGTGTGTGTGTGTGTGTGTGTGTGTGTTGGTGGGTGGGTGGGTGTGTGTATATACTGCTCTGTACGTTTACATGTCTAAATCACAATGAATATTTACACCAATGTATATGTGAATATGGCGGTTGGCCTTTCAATGTGTATGTACGTATATGTTAGAGTGTAAATATGTACATAGGTGTGTGTGAGTGTGTGTGTGTGTGTGTGTGTGTGTGTGTGTGTGTGTGTGTGTGTGTGTGTGTGTGTGTGTGTGTGTGTGTGTGTGTGTGTGTGTGTGTGTGTGTGTGTGTGTGTGTGTGTGTGTGTGTGAATATTTAATTTCACGCAAGACAAGAGAGGGAGACAGCGATAATCGGATTGAGAAAACTACAGTCAAAGAAAAAACAAAAAAATATTCTCTCTCTCTCTCTCTCTCTCTCTCTCTCTCTCTCTCTCTCTCTCTCTCTCTCTCTCTCTCTCTCTCTCTCTCTCTCTCTCTCTCTCTCTCTCTCTCCCTACTCTTTCATTCCCAACTATCTCCTTTCCACACACACACACACACACACACACACACACACACACACACACACACACACATACACACGACACCACAAGGGCGGGCCACAAAACACAGCAAACACGCCCCTCCCCCCGCCCACGTCAAGCCGTACGCGTATGCAAAAAAACCTGTGTTGTTCTGAAAGTAACCTGACACATTCCCGCAGACGCAGAAAATTCGCTTGGAGGAGGAAAGGCGAGGCTAACACAGGTAGAAGCAAGAGGGACACAGGAATTTCATAATCATTTCGTGTTTTCTTCCTATTTTTTCCTTCTTTTTTCCCTTTTCCTCACTCCACGGCGTGCCACAGAGAAACTTTGAGGCACGGTATGAAAAAGAGAGGCGAGGTTAGAAAAATGGGGAAAGAGAGAGAAAAAGAGAGAGAGAGAGAGAAACGGAGGGGAGAAAAAGTGAGAAGAAACATCATGCGAAAAAAGAGAAAAAAAAATGGTAAGGAGTAGCGACCGAGGAGACACAGAAAAGAAAAAGGGAAAAGGTGTAAAAGCCAGACTTAAAATACAGGCGAAACGGGGAGGAAGAAATGCGGAGAGGACGTGTGAGCAAGGGGGGAACAGAGGAAGGAGGATAAGAGTGAAAGAGAAAGACAAGAAAGAATAAGTGAACGTAACATCCCTACGTCACTGACTTTGAAATGCAACGAAAAAGTGAAAAAAAAGATGAGAATTGGAGGAAAATCTAAAATAAAAAGTGCAAAAAAAATCTTTCCTTACTTTCTATGAGCAGAGATGCGTAGAAAACTGCACTGAAATAAAGGAAAAACTGTCTTTATTATGACTTACTGGAAAAAGAGAAAATAGTTCATAGAAAACAAAAGTGTAAATAAAACAACGAAAATACACAAAAAACACAAAGAAAACGTGAGAAAAGAAAACGTCTTGTGTCACTCCCGTTAATAAGTACAACTCTCTCTCTCTCTCTCTCTCTCTCTCTCTCTCTCTCTCTCTCTCTCTCTCTCTCTCTCTCTCTCTCTCTCTCTCTCTCTCTCTTGGTGTTACTGAGTACACGGAATGATAACTGGCACAGGAGAGACAAGAAACACACACACACACACACACACACACACACACACACACACACACACACACACACACACACACACACACAAACACTCTGTACTACTCTGGCATCCCCGGGGGCCTTTCAGAGTACGGAGGGCGCCCCAGGGAGAGAGAGTATCGTATGTATGACTTAAAATTTATCCATGGGCACTAAGTATTCTTCTCAGTGTGTATGTATGTCTGTATGTCTGATTGTGTGTTTGTCTGCCTTCATGTCAGTCTGCTTTTTGTTCGGCACTAAGATATAATTCTCCTTGTGTTTGTTTCTCTGTCAGTGTATCTGTTTATTTATTTATTTATTTACTTATTTGTTTATTTTATAAGGCTGTCTGTTTACCCGACTGTTTCTGTTGTTTATTTATTTTTTTCTGCTTTTTTATCTACCATTCTGGTAGTCTCTCTCTCTCTCTCTCTCTCTCTCTCTCTCTCTCTCTCTCTCTCTCTCTCTCTCTCTCTCTCTCTCTCTCTCTCTCTCTCTCTCTCTCTCATACGTACCCTAACAAAAAGTAGAGCATTCTCAAGACCCTATGATAAAACACCATCTAAGAGCCTCTACAAAAAAATAAAAATAAATAAATAAATAAATAATAAATAATAATAATAATGGAGAGAAAGAACAATGCAAACTAATTCAACAATACTCCACAGAGAACTATGAGGCGCAACGAGGCAGAAAAAAAGACTTGAACACTTGAAACCATAACTTAGGACGCCGTGACATCAAACTTCACTTAGGAGGGATGAAGAAGTGCCTCGTTACTTATGCTCTCACCCCGAGAAGGAGATGAAGTGCCCAGCCTTCTACGTAATAAACAATGGATGTCATAATTCTGTACATATTTTAGTTCAGTCAGTAATAGATCTCTAAGTGACGTCAGTTTAAGTATTATATGTCACAATATATATATATATATATACGAGTATATACTGTAAATATGAGATGAACACACGTATCAAAGAGAATCAGTTTATAATGAAAAGAAAGGAGGAAAAAGAAAGTGCATGATAACTTCTGGAATATAACAGGAACGTAAAATACAAAGGTAGTAAAAATATATAAAAAAAGCAAACGTGAGTGAATGACACACTGAAAGTCATGATTCAGTGGATGTTGCAGTGAGAAAAGCGACAAAAATACAACAGAAAATGTACAATAAACAACTCGAAACGCACTGAAATTCACATAATCAATAACAAACTTCACAAAAATGCGATAAACAACGACGTGGAAGCAAAATCACACCATAAAGTCACCGAACATTGCCAACTGCCTGAATTTAACACACCTTGTTAGCCTGCCTACAATACTGAGTTCTGGTAGTCACTATACCAAGCAAAACAGCATGACCAAATCAGTAATGCATCAATTTATGAAGAACAAGTTAACGAAATATACAATCAGATAAAAACTG
>NC_087187.1:7090000-7112500 GCF_035594125.1 Scylla paramamosain
TGCTCCTTCTCTTCCTCCTTCTCCCCCTCCTCCTATTTCCTCTTCCTTCTTCTCTTCCTCTTACTCCCCTCTCATGGTATCCGTCGACATCATTTTTCATATTCTTATCCTTGCATTCTTCTTTACCCTCATCTCCTCTTCCTCCTCTTCTTGCGGTCATTTCCTAGAGAAGGGTATACAAAAGGCAAACAGCTTACGGTCTAGCAATCCTTATTTCATCTGCAGTTTAGTCTGAGTAAGAGAAGAACGAGGAGGCAAAGGAGGCAAAGTAGGGGGAGAGGAGGAGGAGGGGAAGAAGAAGAGAGGGTAAATAGTGAACGAGGGAGGGAAACGGTAAGTGAGGAATAAGAAGACCACAGTAAATGATGATAAAGGAGAAATGGAGGCAAGATGATGAGCCATAAGGAGAAGCGATATTGGTAAAGAAGGTAAAGAGGCGATGCAGGGGAGAGAAAAATGGTGCATGGAGAGAGAGAGAGAGAGAGAGAGAGAGAGAGAGAGAGAGAGAGAGAGAGAGAGAGAGAGAGAGAGAGAGAGAGAGAGAGAGAGAGAGAGAGAGACTTTCTTCTTCCGTCCCTCCCTACTTTTCTACTTTCTTTTATCTCATTCCTTCTTCCATTTCTACTTCCTTCCTCGAGTCTTTCTTTCACACTCTCCCTCCTTTCTTCTTTTTCTTAATCTCTTTTCAAATGAGAGAGAGAGAGAGAGAGAGAGAGAGAGAGAGAGAGAGAGAGAGAGAGAGAGAGAGAGAGAGAGAGAGAGAGAGAGAGAGAGAGATTCAGGTAAGTAAAATGAGACTATCTTTCGTAAAATCAACGTATCTAAAGCAAAACAACAAATCGTGAGGTTGTTCTGTCATCACCATCATCACCACCACTACTGTTACAACTGCCGTCATCACCATTCCCAAAACCACTTTCTTTTTTAGGGGTCGAAAGGGGCTTGAAGTTTTCTATTACTTTTTCGGCCTTGGTGACTCCCTAATACGTAAAAAAAAAAAAAAAGTGCAATATATGAAAACTATAATGAACATCACTGCGACCGGACTGCCATTATTACCATTCCCATTACTCCATTGCTGGGAGAATCACCATGCATCACCATCACTACTACCATAACCGTCACTTGCATCACCATCATTCACATCACCACCTCACTATTCTTATCACTAACGTTGAAAACCCACAGGACCAAAATCGCTATCAATCACCATCAATCACCATCATTACTGTCTCTTCATCACCATCATTCACATCACCACCTCACCATTCCTATCGCTAACGCTCCAAACACATGCCATAAAACTTACCACCACTCACTATCATCACTGTCTCTTCATCACCATCATTCACATCACCACTTCACCATTGCTATCACCCATACGACCAAAATCACTAGCAAAATCACCACCCATCACTCTGGCGGAATGTTCAACACCTGAGCACCTGAGCTGGAGCCCCGACAGGTGAGCGGCGCAAACAAAACAGCTGGAGCCGTAGCTTATCACCGTGTATGGGAGAGGATTGCACGTCAGTAAGGAAAACACACGCACTACTACACCCACCACCGCCATCACCATGAACTCCAACCTATCATCACCACCGCCATCACCACCAGTACTGCCAACACCACTGTCTATAAACCACAGCATCAGTACCGACACTTCCCCGGACACCAATGTAAACTGCAACACCATCACCCGCATCACCACCACCACCACCACCACCGCCCTGACAACACACATTTGAACCCAATACGTTTCGAATCCCCGAGGCGAAACTGATCTCTAAAGCTGCCCTCAGCAACGCACTGCTGACACACACACACACACACACACACACACACACACACACACACACACACACACACACACACAGGTTAATTGGGTCAATTTTTCCCCTCGTTGGTACAGGAGAGAAATACTTGATAATTAGCGTCACCAGGTGTCTCCATTTTCTGTCTCCTCTTTTCCTCACTCTCTTGACCCTGTCCTCCTCTCCTCCTCTCCTCATCTTATTCTCCCCTTCTTTACTCACTTTTTTATTCTTTTCTCTCTCTCTCCTTTTTACTGGGCAGATTTTTCATCCTCTTCGTCAGCTTGTCTTCCTCTTACGCCATTCCTCCACTTCTAACTCCCCCTCCTCCTCCTCCTCCTCCTCCTCCTCCTCCTTCGTCTCCTCCTCCTCCTCTTCCCTTCCACAGCAGTCAAAGGTCTTCAAGTCTCCCTCAAATCATCCTCAACTGGCATTAATTTTATTCAGGTTCATTAAAAAATCCTACCACATTTTTGTTATCACTTCTTCAAGCCCTCGTCTCCTCCCCCCTCCCTGCCTCCCTCTTTATCTCCTTTGTCGTTACTCCTCCTCATTAGCTCCCGTCCTTTTGATCCTCCCCTCCCCACCTCCGCCTCCTCCTCTCACTATACCTCCTCCTCCTCCTCCTCCTCCTCCTCCTCCCACGGTCTGGCTGTCACCTCCGTTTAATCTAGTAATATATGACAATGAAATAAACGTTTTATTTCCTCTCAGCTCTTGACTTTATAATAATCAGAGTCATATCGGATCCCGCCTTTTTCGCTTCCTCAATACCTAATGGAAATATGCAAACGATTTCGTATTTAGGGACCGTAAATATTTGAGAGACAGACAGAGAGAGAGAGAGAGAGAGAAAGAAAGAAAGAAAGAGAGAGAGAGAGAGAGAGAGAGAGAGAGAGAGAGAGAGAGAGAGAGAGAGAGAGAGAGAGAGAGAGAGAGAGAGAGAGAGAGAGAGAGAGAGAGAGAGAGAGAGGCTACACGGTTGAGATCAGATAAAAGAACATTACCCACAATACAAACATGACCTAAAGGCAATGAACTGAATTAATCCAAAATTAAATCGATACACAAGAGAGAGAGAGGAAAAGGAGATAAAAAGAACAGAGAGAGAGAGAGAGAGAGAGAGAGAGAGAGAGAGAGAGAGAGAGAGAGAGAGAGAGAGAGAGAGAGAGAGAGAGAGAGAGAGAGGAGGGAGACGAGGGAGAGGGAAACATCAAAAGGAAATTTTACCCCCACGCATTATCATCTGTTTTCCTTTTCTCTTTACAGTTCCCCAAAATACCAAATATCTCTTGCGGGGACTAAAATAGCATTATGAAATTATACATACTTTGAAAGAAAATATATACGGATGCATTTTAAGAGCGCTTTTGTAAGTATATCACAAGACCAGAGGAGGAGGAGGAGGAGGAGGAGGAGGAGGAGGAGGAGGAGGAGGAGGAGGAGG
The DNA here is from genome assembly GCF_035594125.1 of Scylla paramamosain. NCBI lineage: Eukaryota > Metazoa > Arthropoda > Malacostraca > Decapoda > Portunidae > Scylla > Scylla paramamosain. The sequence continues at coordinate 7,093,262 of NC_087187.1, forward strand.
AGGAGGAGGAGGAGAAGGGAAGGAGGAGTACAACGATGACGACGATAACAAAGATGACGAAAAAGAGAGCGAGAAGGACGAGGGCGAGGACAAGAACGAAAACGTTAAGTAGACGACGAGAATCAAGGCAAGGAGTAAAGACTAGAACGAGGACGAAGGAGGAGAGGGACTAGGATGAGGAGGAGGAGGAGGAGGAGGAGGATAAATGTCAGAAAACTTCAAAAAGCTATGAATATATCCTATCACGCACACTACACGGCATAAAAAAGGAAGGTCCCGTGAAAGAAAGGAAAAAAAAATTAGAAAAAAAAAGAAAAGAGGGGAGGAAAACGGAGGAATGAGAGGCAGAAAAACAGAGGCAAAAGGTCATGAATATTTCCTATCAACGGCAAGTAGGAAATGGACGCGGAAGGAGGAGACCAAATGGAGAAAAGAAGAATGAGATTGCTTTTATCCCTGCAGACAAGACAGCCAGACGCCCCGACGAGGAAAGTATGTATAGCCGTGTACGAACTGACACGATATCTATGTATGTATAAATGTATTGGTACTGGTTCTGTGTCCGTCTGTCTGTGTGTGTATTTTGGCAAGACTTCAGGCAGCAGCAGGTATGTACGTATGTATGAATGTATGTATCGGTATTGTAAGCATTTATGTATGTATTTATGTATGTATGTTTGTACGTATGTATGTATTCATGTGTCCAAAATTTGATACAGCAGCAGAAAGTAAATTTAGAAGAAAGAAATTGTAGGAAAGAGAGAGAGAGAGAGAGAGAGAGAGAGAGAGAGAGAGAGAGAGAGAGAGAGAGAGAGAGAGAGAGAGAGAGAGAGAGAGAGAGAGAGAGAAAGAGAGAAAACAATCTTCAAGGGAGGTTTAAAACTTACTGCTGTAGTGAAGAGTATTATGCAACTGCTGATGATGATTAAGAGGAAAAATAAGAAATAATCAGACTAATGAGGCGTAAGCAGCTTGTGGCTCAGGTAACACAGCGAGGGAAACTTCCTGGGAAAATTACACGGTTAAAAAATTTCGCCACACTAAAAGTACTCTGCTGAAGCTTCACTTGTTAGTTGTGTCTGTTTATTTTTATCATGTACATCATTTCAACTATTTTATCTATCCATTTAGAGCTCTCTCTCTCTCTCTCTCTCTCTCTCTCTCTCTCTCTCTCTCTCTCTCTCTCTCTCTCTCTCTCTCTCTCTCTCTCTCTCTCTCTCTCTCTCTCTCTCTCTCTCTCAGTTCCATATCTCATTACAAACACGAACGAATAAAGAAGATACAAAGAAGTAGTACTCTGTTACTCATTATGTTGCATCAGGTCAATACTAAAATATATAAAGATAGAAAACTTTTACCAGAAAAAAATATATAAGGTAAGCATTTTAAAATTTATTTCTCGCTCGAACAAGCACGAAAACAAAAGTATTCAAAATAAAGAACAGAAAAAAAAATTCAGTATGAAAAATGGTGAGAAAATTTGTATTAATAAGAAAGTATGCGAGTATTAAGACGGCGAGTGAATATTGATTATTTAGAAGGTAAGTTAGTTAGTATCAATGAATTGAAAAGTAGGTGAGTATTAATCCTTTCACTGCGATATGTAACAATTCACACCATCAATAAAAGTACTGCATAAACTTTTCACAGACACCTGCAAGAAACGGAAAAACATTAAAAGATTAGATTTTCAAATGTATAGACAGTAGAATCTTTACGTAGTGGTGACTGTAGAAGAAAATTATGAAATATCCCGACGTGGTTTGGCATTCACGAACCATGAGGCAAATAACAATAAAAGTAAGAGATTATTAATGAATTAGACAGCGAGAATTAAAGAACACAAAAAAAAGGAGTATTCATGAAAAAGAGAGTAAGAGACTGTGACTGATACTGTGAATGTGGCAAGGAGGAGCCAAGTAAAGGGAAGAACAACCAGTGGGAGACAGGCTGAGGTGGAGAGATGGAATTCAGACAGACATGAGACAGCTGGGCCTGGTGGAAGAGGAACACAAGACAGAAGATACTGGCGACAGTACATAAGAGCGGCAGACACCACTAGGGAGTTAACAAGGCAATGAAGAAGAAGAAGAGGTTACTAATAAATCTGAAAGGGAGTAACATTGAATTATAAAATGAATATCAATGAATTTATAAAGAGAGTATTAATGAGTTAGACAAAGTGAATATTATTGAAATAGAAAGTGAGTGTTGATGAGTTAGAAAGAGAATGTTAATGGACATGAAAGTGAGTGAGTGACTGAGTGAGTGAGTGAATGTTAGTAAATTAGAAAGTGAGTCAATGGATAAAAAGTGAGTATGAAGAAATTAGAAAGTATTGCAGTGAGTATTACCCAATGCCATCTCTTGCTCTACAGCTTCAAAACAATACTACAATAAAATAGGCCAAAAGAAAAGAAAAAAAAAACACTGAACATAAAAGAAAATTAATTAGAAAGTAAACCTCATCCAATCCAATTATCTTTCTAAAAAACATAAGAACAAAACTATAAAAAGATAGAAAAAAATATAATAATAATAATAATAATAAATAGACAAAAATAAAATAGAAAATAAAAATAAAAAAACACACTTAACATAAAAAAGAAAATAAATAATGAAAAGTAACCTAACCTAATCCAACCTTCCTTCTAAAAACATCAGAACAAAACGATAACAAATAATAACAACAAACAAACACATAAAATAAAATAGAAAATAACAATAAAACGCCAGCTGTTTCTATATATGAGAATTGTTCAACTGTTACTCGTGATTACTCTGGAAAAAAAAAAAAGAAGGGAAATATAAAGGCCAAAAAAACAAACATTTCTTACGATGTGAGTAGAAATTGTTCGGAAGTTAGATACGTAAGTTTGTCCCTTCCGTCGGCGCGTGAGATAAGAGATAAGGTACGAGACCATTCCTCGCAATATAGAGAGAGAGAGAGAGAGAGAGAGAGAGAGAGAGAGAGAGAGAGAGAGAGAGAGAGAGAGAGAGAGAGAGAGAGAGAGAGAGAGAGAGAGAGACTTTTCAACTACAGAGAGAAGAGGTGAGGGTGCATGAAAAAAAAAGAAGGAAAAAGTTTGGTTTGCAAATACTAGAAGGCGATTATTTAAAATACGTGTCTGGGAAATAGAGAAAACGGCAATTCTTCTGAAAAAAATATAGGCAAGTTTGTTAGGTATGTAAATTAATTGCTGGCGTACGCGAATAAATGTAACACACGGTAAAAAAAAAAAAAAAAAAAGTGGCGCGAAAAAAGATTACTGAAATAATTCATGATGATTTAACTAAACTTGAGGAAAAAAAAAAGAAAACAGATTGAGAAGGAAGTGAAGACAAAGAGCGGAAAAGCCAAGGAGCAAACTTTTCAAATCTTTCAGGAAAAAAAAAATGAGGAGGAAGTTAAAAGATGAAACTGAAAACCTAAGGAATGAGGAAAGATTCGATGATAAAGAGCATAACAAGAACACAAGGCTAACAAGCGAACAGAAAAGTGCACAAACAAACAAACAAGCAAACTATGACCACTCGAAATTGGATCTCATCGCTTGGAGTTCCCCCTTAAAAATGACAAAGCAAAAGTACAAATACAATATCATAAAGTACAGAGATTAAAAAATATATAATAATTTCGCGATGGAAGCAAAAAATTCAAGGGAAAAATACGACGAAGGGCCAAAGTGACAAACTGACTGCAAATACTGGCAATGAAAAGAACAGAGAAAAAAGTGAGACTGTCAGGAAGAAATTAAATCACTGCCTTGAGAGAGAGAGAGAGAGAGAGAGAGAGAGAGAGAGAGAGAGAGAGAGAGAGAGAGAGAGAGAGAGAGAGAGAGAGAGAGAGAGAGAGAGAGAGAGAGAGACTCGACACTCACCATATTCCATCCATATTCCATAACGAAAGAAAGATAAAAGCAAAAAATTAAAAAAAAAAGAAAAAAGAAAAGAAATCTATTAAAAAAATGTGGTGTGTTTCATTTTTCTGCATCGTTCAGGTGAGGCGAGTGAACAATCAATGCGGAACATAAATCACTGAAAATGTTGAACAAAAAAAAAAAAAAAAATTAACACAGAAATTAAAATAGAAAATAAATGATAAAAACTCGAGGTTACCATAATAAACATACATGAGTTTAAATGAAAACAAACGTGACAAAAAAAAACACCGTAACTTAAAAAAAAAAAAAACAAGGCAAAGAAAATAAACTACACGAATATTAAATGTACGAAACTTAAATGTCACTTGAATAAGACAGACCAAATTTCAAATGAACACCAGGATTCGCACAACTTTCTCTCTCTCTCTCTCTCTCTCTCTCTCTCTCTCTCTCTCTCTCTCTCTCTCTCTCTCTCTCTGGTAACTTTATGCAAACACTCACCTCTCCTCTCTGCAGCTGAGCGCGTACTCTCTCTCTCTCTCTCTCTCTCTCTCTCTCTCTCTCTCTCTCTCTCTCTCTCTCTCTCTCTCTCTCTCTCTCTCTCTCCTTCCATTACTCTCTTACTGGCTCCATTCCTCTCTCTCCCTCCATTCCTCTCTTCCTCCCTCCATTCCTCTCTTCCTCCCTCCGTTCCTCTCTTCCTCCCTCCATTCCTCTCTTCCTCCCTCCATTCCTCTCTTCTTCCCCTCCCTCCATTCCTCTCTTCCTCCATCCATTCCTCTCTTCCTCCCTCCATTCCTCTCTCCCTCCCTCCATTCGTCCCTTCCTCCCTCCATTCCTCTCTCTCCCCCTCTCTCTCCTCACCCTCACTTCTCTTTCAACAAAAACTGCACTGTGCAAATAACCCATTAAAAAAATCATGAAACGGAGTCAAAACAAGACCTAAACACTCCTGGTGGGGAAACAGGAAGCAAAATGAAGCCACAAGGACGTAAACATATATATACATTTAAAGACGTCCATTCGTTGGCCATTAAAAAAAAAATGGAGATGGGAAGAGCTTTTGTTGCTAGAGGAAACAATACAAACACGTAGAAATTAAAGAGGGTTACATAATACTATCTAATTAGCCGAGCAGTAATCGACTTTCTTGTCCCTGCATGACTGTTTGGGGGCGTATTCTTGCTGCCCGGGAAGAGGAAGAGGAAGGTGAACAGGAGTGACACAAGAAAATGGAAAATAGCTGGAAAGGAGAGGAGAAGCAGGAGGTAGGCAAGGAGGAAGAGGAAGACTAGAACGAGAAAGGGAAGGGGAAGGAGGACTACAAGGAAGGCGAGGAAGAAGAGGTCGAGGAGGATAAGAAGAGGAGGAGGAGGAGGAGGGGTAGGAGGAGGAAAAGATAAAGAAGAGAAAAAAGAAAGAAGAAAAGGACAATGAAAACGAGGAATGAGAGAAAAACGAGAAGGACGAGAAGAGGAAGGAGAGAAGGACAAGGAGGACGAGAAGAAGAAAACGAGGAGGAAGGAAAAGGGGAAAGGAAAAAGAAGAGAAGAATAAACAGGAAAAGGACAATGAAGAAGAAAAAAGGACAAGGCGCACGAGAAGAGGAAAAAGGAAGGCAACGAGGAGAAGGGAAGAGGAGAGGAAGAAAGGAATTGAAAGCGCAATACAACAACCACGAGGAGGAAAATCCCAACAAACAAGCCTAAACAAGAACGAGAATGTGGAGAAACAGAAGAGGAGAACGTGGAGGAGGAGGAAGAGAAAGGCTGGACAACGCCCCTTAAACCCCTACCCCCCACCAGCACCCACACACCCCTTCTTCCGCCTAGGGTGAGAGCGGCCAGCCAAATAGAGTACCGAGGCAGGCTGAGACACAATGCCACGGGGAGGTGACCGGGGGAACGAAGCCGGCGAGCAAGTCCCCCGTAAATTTAGCTTGACTGGGGACACGGGGAAGAGAGAGAGAGAGAGAGAGAGAGAGAGAGAGAGAGAGAGAGAGAGAGAGAGAGAGAGAGAGAGAGAGAGAGAGAGAGAGAGAGAGAGAGAGAGAGCGAGGCGTCCTTTGTCCTTCAGTAGTGGACCAGAGAAGGATAATGAGTACGGAGAGCGAGGCAGGATTTGTAGGAAGCAGTGGTGAGCGGTGTGTGTGTGTAGTGTAGTAGTAGTAGTAGTGTAGTAGTAGTAGTAGTAGTAGTAGTAGTAGTAGTAGTAGTAGTAGTAGTAGTAGTAGTAGTAGTAGTAGTAGTAGTAGTAGTAATAATAATAATAATAATAATAATAATAATAATAATAATAATAATAATAATAATAATAATGAGTGATATCAATAGCAGGGCATCGATCAAGGTAAGCCTATTCCCTGCAAGGAGAATGTTAAGGAATATACTTAAGTGGCAGGCGCTCATCAATTGAAGGAGCACAGCCAGGCAAGGAGACGGCGGCAGCGGCGGCGGCGGCGGCGGAGGAGGAGGAGGAGGAGGAGGAGGAGGAGGAGGAGGAGGAGTGCATGAAGACAGGGAGGCGCAGCTGATAACGCGGGTTTATGCCAAGGCTAGTCACCAACAGCTGGTGCTAAACGGCTGGTTAGACAGCAATGCCCCAATATCACCAGCACGGCACCAACGATTATTGCAGCAGCCATCGCCTCAAACCACGTCCGCCTCCATCCACGCCCACCAAGACAAGGGCGGTGAATACATCCCAGAGGCGCCATCCCCGCCCGCAGCACGCCCATGGGTGTCGCGGGAGACAGTAATGGAGGGAGCATCAAGTGGATACACACACGCGGGATGCTGCGGCGCTAGTCAGGGGGGATCATCGCGGTGACACATGCTCATAACACAGCTGAGATACTAGGCCACGCAGGAACACAGATAACGATATGAAGTGCGCACTAAAGGAGATAATGCTGTGGAATGCGCAGTAAAGGAGATAAACACAAGAACAGGAGTTAATAAGACAAGAGGAACAGAACAGCGAGATAATTTTGGTATCCCAGGACAGCGAGAAAAGGAAATGACATGGACAGTGAAGAAGATAAACAGAAGAACAACAGTTAATCAGACAGCAAGAACAGAGCGGCGAGATAATTTTGAGATACAAAAGACAGGGGGAAAGGAAATAACTATTCAACATGCACACTAAAGAAGATAATGAGAGGAACAAGTTAATAAGACAAGGAGAAGAACAGAACAGCGACATAACTTTAAGATACCAAGACAGGGGAGAAGGAAATAGCCGTTTGACATGCACAGAGAAGGAGATAAAGAGAGGAGCAAGTTAATAAGACAAGGAGAACAAAACAGTGAGATAATTTTGAGATACCCAGAGAGGGAGAGGAGAGAATAACTGTTTGACAAGCACAGAGAAGAAAATAAATACAGGAACAACAGCTAATGACACAGAGAGGAGAACACGATGTAGGATGCATGACATTCCTGTAATACAAAGGGATATGAAGAGGAAATGAAGGGAGGAATGTTACAAAGGAATGTTACAGTAAAGAGGACAGAAAGGATACTAAATAATAATAAAGGAGATAAACGAGGAAAGGAAGTAGATCTGAAATAACCAGTATAGAAGGTAAAGAAAGAAAAGACTGTTAAAATACGAAGCACAAAATAGAGAAGATAAAGAAAGGAATAACAGTCAATGAGATCAAAGAATATACAATAAAGGAATGGACAATAAAAGAGATAAACAGTGAAAGAAGGTTGATCTGAAATAGCCAGTAAAGAGGTTAAAGAGAGGAAAGGATAGAAAAATAAGAAGCGCAGAATAGAGAAGATAAAGAGAGAAACAACACGGTATTGAGATCAAAGGATATACAACTGCAGAGATTCCAAGACAGTGAGTGGAAGAGATGAAGATGGAAAAAATAAAAGTAAAAATAGTAACATAAATAAGAACGTGAAGACAAAAAGAAAAAAAAATGAAAAGCGTAGCAAGACACACAAAACATCAAATAAACGAGATACAGAGTTGCATAAAAATAAAGAGAAACAGAACAATGAAAGAAGTAAAGAGAGAAATATCACAGTAAAACAGAGAGAGGGAATGCATCACAGTAAAGATAGAAGCATCACGGTAAATGAGATAGAGAGGAGAATCACAGTAAGAATTTGAGAGAGGAACATCGCAATAAATGAGATAAAGACAGGAACATCACAGTAAATAAGATAAAGACAGGAACATCACAGTAAATAAGATAAGAGACAGGAACATCACAGTAAATAAGATAAAGAGAGGAACATCACAAAAGACTTAACGAGAGAAACATCACAGTAAAGAGTTAAAGAGCAGGACGGTACAGCATTCTAAGGCAAAACAAGACAATCAATAAAATAAAGAAAGAGAAGAAGAAAAGAGAACGACACACACACACACACACACACACACACACACACACACACACACACACACACACACACACACACACACACACACACACACACACACACACACACACACACACACACACCATCTTTCACAAACCAAGACAAGTAATAAAAGGAATAAAAAAGAGAAATCCTGCAACAGATGTATTGTATTAAACGAGATAAACAACACAGACAGACAACATCCGAGAGAAAGGAAGACAGACAGCTAACCAAAGAGACGAAAAAAAAAAAAAACATCCCTGTACATTATACAAAACCAGAAGATAGAAACACACAACATTACCAGACAAAAGAGGAGAGCCAGTAAAGTAGATAATAGAGAGAAACGTCACGATAAATGAGCTAAAGAGAGAAAAGAGAGAAAACAAAGCATAAAATCCCTCAGAAAATAAGAAATACAAATAAGGGAGAAATATCCCAGTAGGTAAGATATATAGACATGACAGAGGCACACAACGATCCCAAAGGTACCCAAAGATGCCACAGAAAGAGATGGACAGAAGAAAATGAGCAACAGATGAGAGAATCCTAGGAAGAGCTCAGATAGACAGTCAATAAAGGAACATCACAAAGAACATCAAAGGAGAGCCTGTACACATCACCAGAGAGAGAGAGAGAGAGAGAGAGAGAGAGAGAGAGAGAGAGAGAGAGAGAGAGAGAGAGAGAGAGAGAGAGAGAGAGAGAGAGAGAGAGAGAGAGTATTCCCACAGGTGATCTCGACTGTAATTAAGCTGATCGTTTCACTAATGCCAATTGCTTTTCATGCACAAATTTAAGCATATTTTGATTAAGGATAATTATGATGATAATGATAACAATGGTGATGATAATGATGATGATGATGATAATGATGATGATGATGATAATAATAATAATAATAATAATAATAATAATAATAATAATAATAATAATAATAATAATAATAATAATAATAATTATAAGAAGAAGAAGAAGAAGAAGAAGAAGAAGAAGAAGAAGAAGAAGAAGAAGAAGAAGAAGAAGAAGAAGAAGAAGAAGAAGAAGAAGAAGAAGAAGAAGAAGAAGAAGAATAACAATAATAATAAAGATGACTAACAATAATAGTAGCAGTAGTAGCAGCAAAAGCAGTGGTGGTGGTGGTGGTGGTGGTGGAGGTGGTGGTGGTAGCAGTCGTAGTAGTACTAATCTTAAAACACAGCACATTTCCACTAACAGTCCATGATAAACAATATAACGGTAACCACTGAACAAACACACCACAAGCACAGCGTCCATTACCTAACAACACCTTCAGCAAACAACAAAATACAACAGAAAAAAGAAGAAAATAGAAAGAACAACATAAAAACAAAAATAAAATCAGACACGAAGAGAGAAACCAAGACCGAGACCGAGAGCGAGAGAGAGAGAGAGAGAGAGAGAGAGAGAGAGAGAGAGAGAGAGAGAGAGAGAGAGAGAGAGAGAGAGAGAGAGAGAGAGAGAGGGGGGAGAGGAGGTTAGTGGGTTGTCAAGGGGATCAGGTTTAGGCGATGCTGAGAGTGAAAAGTGGAGATTAAAAAGGGGAAAAAAAGAGCAAGGAAAAATCTTTGGGGATAAATGGAAGGGCAGGGGTCAGAGAGAGTGATAGTTAGGGGGAGAAGGGATGAGTGAGAGTATGAATGACAGGGGAAGAAAGTTGGTGGTAAGTTAAAGATGAGAGAGGAAAAGGTTTAGCTTAAAAGAATAAGGGAGATTAGAGACAGACAGAGGAAGGGAACGAGAGAGAGAGAGAGAGAGAGAGAGAGAGAGAGAGAGAGAGAGAGAGAGAGAGAGAGAGAGAGAGAGAGAGAGAGAGAGAGAGAGAGAGAGAGAGAGAGAGAGAGAAGGGGGAGTTGCTAAAAAGTGTATGTCAAGGAGGGGAAGGGTAAGGAAGTAGAGGATAATAAAAAAAAATGAGATGAAAGGGAAAATAAAAGTGAGACGATAGAAAAATAGAAAATGAGAGTTGACACACGGAAAATGAATGTTGAACGAATAAAACAGATAAAAAATAAAATCACATTATATTAAAAATACGAAAACTTTATGAAAGATGAGATAATTATTGCAACTGATAAGAAATAAAGAAAAGAACACAATATTAATGCGCAACTCTAAAGCAAATATATATATAAAAAAAATAGAGAAGGTATATTTTTCAGACAGTTTGATGAGGTGGTCCATGAAATTAAAAGTGTGGTTTGGGGGGAAGGGGAAGGGAATGTGTGTGTGTGTGTGTGTGTGTGTGTGTGTGTGTGTGTGTGTGTGTGTGTGTGTGTGTGTGTGTGTGTGTGTGTGTGTGTGTGTGTGTGTGTGTGTGTGTGTGTGTGTGTGTGTGTGTGTGTGTGTGTGTGTGTGTGTGTGTGTGTGTGTGTGTGTGTGTGTGTGTGTGTGTGTGTGTGTGTGTAACTGCAGAAAAGTCACACGCTATTAACGTACAAAAAAATTACAGGAAGAACAAAAGCAATTGAACAGAACAACAACAACAACAACAACAACAACAACCGTACCACAAACCCACCAAACACTGACACACAATAAGGTCCTCAAGACAACACGGAAAAGAAATCAAAGCATCATCACACCACGCCAACACACTGAAGCCTCACCTGTCTATATTACCTGTAAACACCAGGCACTTACAGCACACGTAGGGTAAAGCAGGTGATGTTTTTTTTATAGACTTACACAATACTTCTATCCTGATATTAAATTATTTCGATGATGAGTCCAGTGTTTCGTAACTTTCTTCACTGGCAGATGACATAGATAATAAAAATAATAATATGAGGGTAAAAACCAGTGTTCTTTGAAGTTACTGGATGTTCCAGGCTTGTTTTATGATTTTAATGGCTGTTTCACCAGAATTACTTACTGTACAATCAAGGGAGACAAATGAACCACAAAAAACTCAACTCCTCATCTCTGTGGCCTTTGAAAACAGCCCGAATGAGAAAACAGTGCGTTAAAGTATATGAATTTACTGATTTTTATGAATCTAGTGATAAATTAACTAGAATTACGTACCATCAAAGGAAGCAAATGAACCACACACAAAAAAAAAAAACTCAGCTCCTCATCTCTGTGGCCTTTGAAAAGAGTCCTAATGAGATGACAGTGCGTTAAAGAACACAACTCAAATCAACTTCCACTTCTATCATTACCTTTAGAGCAATCACCACCATATCTTTAGAGGCCACGCAGGTAAAAAAATAAAATAAAAAATATATATAGTGGAAACTTACGTAAAATCTCCCCCTATAGAACAGATTTCATTGTCTTATTATGAAACAGTATTTACTTTCGTGGAATAATTAATGAGATGGAGGCGGGGAAGAAAAGGAAGGGGAGGGAGGGAGGGAGGGAGGGTGGAGGGAAGGTGGCTGAGAATGGAGATGAAATAAAGGAAGGCACGAGGCTGAGGTGGAAAAGTGGACGGAGGAAAGTAGAAAGAGGAATGGAATAAACTTGAAGGAAGAAGGAAGGAAAGGAAAATGAGTTGAAAAAAGAAGGAAAGAATGAGATTGAAGGAAGGAAAGAGGATAGTGAATTTGAAAGGAGGTAAGAATGAAGTTGAAGGAAGGAGGTAGAAAAGGGAAATAAAGCTAAAGGAAGGAGGGAGGAAAGAGAATGATAAAAAGGGAAAAAGGAAGGAAGGGAAAGAGAATGAATCTGAAGGAAAGAAAATGGGAAAGGAAGAATGAAGTGTTAAGTAGAGACAGAAACTGGAAGGGAAAACGAGAGAGAGAGAGAGAGAGAGAGAGAGAGAGAGAGAGAGAGAGAGAGAGAGAGAGAGAGAGAGAGAGAGAGAGAGAGAGAGAGAGAGAGAGAGAGAGAGAGAGAGAGAGAGAGAGAGAGAGCTGTGAGATGGAGGGAGGGAGATGAGAATGAGAGGGAGGGAAAGAGATAAGGGACGAGGCCGAAAGAGAGAAGGGAGGAAGATAATGAGAAGGAAGGGAAGAAGCAAAAGGGAAGAGCTGAAATAGAACAGAAACTAGTAAGAGAACGAAAAGAAAACGAAGAAATGTAGGGCACAACTGTCAGAAAGAACGAAGGTTAAAGAAGGTAAAAAAATAAGACACAAAAGACTGATTGATCTATGAGAGGAAAAAAAAAAGAGAGGAAGAAATGAGAAAAGAAAGAGGTGGAGGATAAAAATAAAAGAAGAAAAGGGAAGAATACGAGAAACGCTAAAGGGAAGATGTTAAGGGCAAAGCTAAAAGAAAGGAGAAGGGAAGAAAAAATGGGACAAAATGAGGGAGGAGAATTAGGGAGAAAAAGGAGAATTAGAGGGAAAAGAAATTAAAGACAGAACTGAAAAGGAAAAAAATAAATTAAAAGGTTAAAGGTAAAGTAAAAGAGGGCAGAAAGGAATAAGAAGAAAGAGATAGGAAAGACAAAATGAGAAGGAAAATTGGACATAAAGAGGAAAAAAGGAAGAATGAGAGGGTAAAGAGCTGAAAGATAACTGAAAAAGGAAAAAAAAAATATAACAGATTTGAAAGGCGGAGCTGAAAGAGAGTAGTGAAGGAGGGAATAAGAGAAGAATAAGTAGGAGAACCGTAAAAAAGGGAAGAGAATGAAAGGGGAAATGGTGACGGACAGAACTGAAAGGGGAAAAAAATAAAGGAAGAAATTAAAGGCAGAACTAAAAGAGAGGAAGGAAAGAGGAAATAAGAAGTAAAAAGACAGGGAGAGTGAAAACAAGGGGAAGAGAAATGACCACAAAGGGAAAAAAAGGGAGAATAAGAAGGAAAAGAGATAAAACACAACTGAAAGGAGAAAAAAATATAACGAAGACCAAATGTAAAAGGGAGAAAGGAAAGAGGAAATAAGAGTAAGAGGTGAAAACAAAAAAAAAGAGAAATAGACACAAAGGGGGAAAAAAAGGAGAATGCGAGGTAAGAGTTGAAAGAGCAGGAAAAGGGAAAAAATTTAAGGAAGAGGTTATAGACAGCACTAAAAGAGAGACGTGAAAGAGGGAATAAGAGGGGAAAGAGGTAGGGGGATTGAAAATAAAGGGGAAGGAGGGGAGCAGGGGAGATAGGGGTGTTGGAGGTAATTACAGACAGCCCCGAAAGACAATAGGTGGACATTTTACAGATAAAAGCACAGGCGGAATTTCAGTAGCGGAAAATTGCTGATTGAAAATTGCAGAATTGTAATGTTGACCGTCAAGTTTAAACTGTATGAGCATCGAGCGCCGGGGAATGGGCGGCAGTGTGGGCGGGGACGGGTGGAGGCTGCGACGGGCGGGGTTGAATGGAGAGAGAGAGAGAGAGAGAGAGAGAGAGAGAGAGAGAGAGAGAGAGAGAGAGAGAGAGAGAGAGAGAGAGAGAGAGAGAGAGAGAGAGAGAGAGAGAGAGAGTTCGGTAAAGTTTGCAAGAGAGGCGAGAGAAAGGTGAGGCGATGCGAGGCGGGGTGAGGGGGGGGTGAGGCGGGGGTTGACAAGGCTGTGTTAGGTGACGGTGTGGGGTTGAAGAGGGGATGTGGGGCGGAGCGGGGCGGGGCGGGGTGGGGTGGGGCGGGGCGGGGCTGCCATCCAGTATTGACCACCCCGTCACACTGCCCCACAATCTCATCGTAATGTTGTCACAAAATTTCAATCACCCCCCCCCTTCTATTTCCTATTACTTCCTCTCCACTGCCTTCCCTCCCCCCATGACTCTCCCTCCTACCCCTCTTCCTATAACCTCTCCCCGCCCGCCTCTCCCACCCACTCTCTCGCCCACCTTCCCCACCACTCACCGCCACTCTGCTACGCCCACTTCCTCTTCCTCTTCCTCTCGTTCTCTCCAATCATGGTATATTGTTTTCTTTCTTTTGTCTCTCTTGTCACTTTTTCATTTCTTTTCCCTGTCAAGGAAGTGAATTTTGTGTGTTTTTCTTCTTCAATAATCGTTTACCTTTCTATTTAGTTTTTTCGGTATTTTATTTCCGTTTCATTTATTCATTGTCGCGTGAAAAAGGGGAAAATAGCTGCATATTTTACTGTTATGGTTTTCTCTATTTTTTTTTTTTTCTCTTCCTCGTTTCACTTTTTTTTTTATTTGATCTTTCTTCCTTTCTTCTTCTTCTTCTTCTTCTTGCGTCTTACATGAAGAAACAACAGCGTATCATATTTTTGTTTCCTTTCAGTTTTCTTCAGCATTTTCTCTCTTTTCTAGTTTTGGCTTCACTTCTCTTTTCTCCAAAAATAAAATAAAAAAAAATATTTGCCACCCTGTTTCTGTTTACCAATCTATTTATTTGTAGCTTTTCTTTAAAATGTTTTTCTTTCTATTTCTCGTTCGAGTTATCGCCTTCTTGTCATGCTTCCATTTTCCATTTCCGGGAAGGAGAAAAATAGGAATATTATCTTACTTTTGCTGTTCTTCACGGAATTTTTGTGTTTATCGATTCTCGTATTAATCTCTCTCTCTCTCTCTCTCTCTCTCTCTCTCTCTCTCTCTCTCTCTCTCTCTCTCTCTCTCTCTCTCTCTCTCTCTCTCTCTCTCTCTCTCTCTCTCTCTCTCTCTCTGTGTGTGTGTGTGTGTGTGTGTGTGTGTGTGTGTGTGTGTGTGTGTGTGTGTGTGTGTGTGTGTGTGTGTGTGTGTGTGTGTGTGTGTGTGTGTGTGTTTCAAGCTACATTTCCTTTATCACTTTCGTTGACGTTTTTTCCACCTTCGTTATCTTTCTCTCTCTCTCTTTTCACCATGCGTGGGTTTGTCTGTGTAAGAGCACAAATTGAACTTTTTTTTAACATTTTACAAAGTTTTAATTTAAGATTTTTCTTCCATTTTTTTTTATAACGTTTACTTTCATTTTTTTCAGTTTATTTTTTTACCACTTCATATCCATTTTCATTTCTACCAACAACGTCACTGCCGCTTCCACCACCACCACTACCACCACCAAGGCAATCAAAGGAGAGAAGACAATAAATATAGGTAAAAGTTAAACAAGAGATAGGAGTTAATAGTTTAGAGTTAAACACTGACTTGAAATCTTGAAAGAAAAATGTATAATGATATGTTATTTGTCTTATTGTCATCTCTCATTTAATATATGTCCATCTATTTACCTAAAAACGTCGATTTTATTCTGACTGTATTTCAAACATTTGAAATTTTATACAGCTACAAAAATATTCTAGTTTTTCACTTGAATATCAGTCTATTCACCTACCTATTTAGTTCATATCTACCTTTATTTACTCGTCTAACTGGATATTTCCATTTATCACTACTATCTACTAATCCGTCTGCCTATCTCGATATTCACCTATCTGTCTATGTTACTAACTACCTTGCTGCTTACCTACCGATCTATCTGTCTGTCTATATATCTATCTGATTACCTAGCTACCCAGATAACCATTGTTCTATTAATCTATCTACTTCTATCTATTGATTCATCTATCTACATTTACCTTGCTATACTAGCTATATATTTATCTATCGGTCAGCCTATATATATTTACCTGTACATTTCGTTATCTATCTACTACTTACTATTTACAAGAAAAAAAAAACTCAGTTTTGGTTAATCGGTTCAATTAGATCAGTTTCAGGCGATGAGTGTGTGGGAAGCTGCAACGGAGATAGGAGAAGAGAGTAGTCTTACTTTCATTTTCTCTTCCTCCTTCACCTTGACTCTTACGCAGTTTCTGAGGATTAAGTAATTAAATGAGATTCCATCGCGGTTTTCACTGGTATGTGTGTGAGTGTGTGTGTGTGTGTGTGTGTGTGTGTGTGTGTGTGTGTGTGTGTGTGTGTGTGTGTGTGTGTGTGTGTGTGTGTGTGTGTGTGTGTGTGTGTGTGTGTGTGTGTGTGTGTGTGTGTGTGTGTGTGTGTGTGTGTGTGTGTGTGTGTGTGTGTGTGTGTGTGTGTGTGTGTGTGTGTGTGTGTGTACAAAAATCGTCTCTCTTGCTCAGACATAAGAAAAGAGGTGGGGTATAAACATGGAGAAAAATTACATATACCGTTATATTAATATGACAACAGGTTCTTACAAAGGCTTTGCAGACAAGCTAATAATTCAACATCGCATCACTTCAGCATAACACGATAATGCAAGAAGCAATCACCAAGCAAAGATGAGTAAAGAGGCGGGCGTAGCTTATACAGTATCTTTCACTTACTTATTTACTTACTTACTTACTTACGTACTAATGAGAAAACTCTAACCTGGAACTAGCTTGAGTGATGGAAATGCAAAATTGTGTCAGTATTTATTTATTATTATTATTTATCTTTTTTTTGTATCTTTTTTTATGTTGTCAAAATAGTAAACCAACTTCCATTTTTTTCATTTTCTTATACCAAATTAGAGTTTTCCCAACGGTACAATGCAGCAGACGGCGCCGACAGAGCGAGCACACGGTAGCAGACGCAGAAGAGACACGCCAATTAAGAATCATGTGAGTGGAGGGCGGCTCTCATACACGTGGCGTTATTCAGAAAGTTCGAGAAGCGGCCGAGGATGCAGGTGACCTCGTTTACTTCAAAATATCGGTCAAGTGGAAAAATGAATTATTATGGTTGTCTGTCAGCTGGGGATACAGGATGCGAGGCGGACCACGTGCTCAAATAAACAGACCTACAACGCCACACTAGTTTTTTTTTTCTTTTCTTTTTTTATTTTTATCATCGTAACATTGGAACACGGATACGAAGCATAAATAAGGGAATAGAGACTTGCAGCAGCTGGTGGGTGTCAATTTGGCCCCGAGCCTTAAAAAAAAAAAAAAAAAGATAAAAGAGTCGAGAAGCACAACAAAAAAACAATAGTGAAATGATACTAATAGAAATAACAGTTCACAGGGGATCACGTAAAACAGTGTGTGTGTGTGTGTGTGTGTGTGTGTGTGTGTGTGTGTGTGTGTGTGTGTGTGTGTGTGTGTGTGTGTGTGTGTGTGTGTGTGTGTGTGTGTGTGTGTGTGTGTGTGTGTGTGTGTGTTTTCGCTTGTCTTTGAGGTTATTTTATTACTCTCTCTCTCTCTCTCTCTCTCTCTCTCTCTCTCTCTCTCTCTCTCTCTCTCTCTCTCTCTCTCTCTCTCTCTCTCTCTCTCTCTCTCTCTCTCTCTCTCTCTCTCACTCTCTCTCTCAAAGATCAATGAAGGTGAGATGTGAGATAAGACAGTCCACGGTGAAGGTTCTGCCCCACCTCTCTCTCTCTCTCTCTCTCTCTCTCTCTCTCTCTCTCTCTCTCTCTCTCTCTCTCTCTCTCTCTCTCTCTCTCTCTCTCTCTCCTTACCTACCTATCAGCTCATTAGCATTACAAATCTTCTCCCTCCTCCTCTTCCTCCTCCAGTATTCCTCCTTCCACCACACATTACCTTATTTTTTCCTTTAATAAACTTGTCTTCCCCTCACCCCCCCCACATTGTCCCACTCTTCCCCTCCCCCTCTTCCCTCATTACCCTTACATCCTGCCTGCTCTCCTCCCTGACTCCAGCCCCTTCACTCCCAACCAATACTGTGTCTTTAATATCCCCTCCTCCTTTCCCCATCTCTTCCTCCTCCCCTTTCTCCACTGCTAATCATAACATTCTCCAATAACTAGTCCTTTCTTTCCTCCCTCACCCCATCACCACTCTGCTTGTCTCACCCCTTCCTCTCCTCTCTTACTTACTCTACCCCCCTCCCTTCCTTCATCCCTATTTCCTCTCCTAACTTCAACATTCACCAGTAACTAATCTATTCATCTTCCCCTCCCTGCCAGCACTCCTCCCCTTCAGTATATCAGCTCCCCTTCCCCAGTCCCCTTTCTCATCCCCACCTCTTGCATTCCCCCCTACTAACTCCAGCATTCAACATTAACTAACCCCTTCTTCTTCTTCCCCTGGCCAATAATCTGCTTGCTTTCAATATCTATCCCGCTCTTCCTCTTCCTCTTCCCTCCCCATCTCTCTCATTCCTCCTACTCCAACATTCTCCGGTAGCTAACTTCTTCTTCCATCCCCCTCCCATCCCGCCAACAATCTGCCTGCCTTCAATATGTCTCCCCTCTCCTCCTTCCCCACCTTCCCCAGTTCCCCTCCCTTCCAGTTTCCTCAAGAGCCCAATTAGTAGTGTACAAACTTGTCACTTTGCATTCGAGACGGCGATATTGCTTTATTTATTTCTCCACCCCCTCCTCCTCTTCCTCGTCCCCTCCCTACCTCTCCCATCCAGCCCTCTTCACCCCTCCAGTCTCCCCCCAAACGTGTCATCACCTCCCACTTGAAGTCTATTTTCTTTTTCTTCTTATTCTTCCCCTCCCCCCTGCTCCACCTCCCCCTTCTTTCCTCCCTCTCTCTCTCACTCACCCTCTCCTTCACAGCACCCCCAACCTTCCCCCCACACTTTAACTTCCACGCCCCCACAGCTGTTACGCCTCCGGTCCTTCCTCTTCTCTCCTCCTCCTCCTCTTCCTGTTCCTCCACCTCCTCATCTGCTGCACTCTCTCTCTCTTCCACTCTCTTCCCTCCCCCTCCTGCCTCCTACGTATCCTCACCGCTCTCACATGAACCCCCCCAATCTCCCTCCACTCTTATTCTTTGCCTCCACTTCCCTCCTCCCTTACTCCCTCCCCCCTTTCACCTCAACTCATGTCTTATTCAGATAAAACTTTCTCGTCTTTTTTTTTTTCGCTTCTTGCATTTTTTTTTCAAATTTATTCATTCAAAAATGGTATGATTTCTTTTTATTTTGCGAAATTTTAGCAGGCGGTGTTAGACTCGCGCGTCGTTGTACACACGTGAGCGTATTTTGGTGCCCTTGTGTTCGTATGTGTGTGTGTGTGTGTGTGTGTGTGTGTGTGTGTGTGTGTGTCAGTTCCGTGTAGACTTTCGGCGCCTCATGTACGTTTTCCTGACAGCTGTATGTACGTACCCTGTAATTGGCATGGACGTTCCCTGTCCCTCGTGTGTATTCCCCTCTTCTTCCCCCTGCCAAGAGATCCCCCTGCCTCTCTCCTACCTTCTCTCTTCC